>NW_009726384.1:0-8812 GCF_000703405.1 Apaloderma vittatum | reverse complement strand
TCCCTACTATAATGAAGAAACAGCATCATTTACTATCTTTTAAAATCCCTGATGGTTCCAATATATTACAGAAGAATATGTTTAATATATGAGGTATGTAAGTACTGCATCATCAATTATGTGTTTAGGTTTTGTCTTTACTTTTCAGATTTCAAAAACTATTAGAGATAATGAAAATTAAACTACAATTTGTGCAAATGTTTAATAACCTTTTTTTTTTATTTTTTATAGGTCTTGTAGAAATTTGCCTGATGCATCCCCTTGATGTAGTGAAAACAAGGTAAGATTCTGCTTGAACAAGTTTTGTTGATGCTGGAAGATATCCAAATTAGGAGCTGTCAAAAAATAAAATGCTAGAACTTCTCCAAGTAAGATAACTTGTGCCTTTAACTTACCTGTATCTACAGCATTTGACAGATGGAATTTGAATAGCTTGGCACTTTTCTGATTAGAGGTCATCTAAAGGTGTTAAATCTGTGTTATGACATGTATTTTTTACTTTGTAACAAAATCCTATAACATGAAGAGGGCTATAGCTAAATTCATTTACCATAGGTATCATCTGTAGTAGTGCTTATGTATGTAATTGGGAAATACCATATTGCCTCCAAAATAATTTTCACAAGTTTTTGAGACCTGTTAAAAATAATAAAATGTGTTCTATATTCTTGCTGTAAGCTGAGTAGCTTCCTGGTTTTTATCTTTTGTTTTCTTTTTTATCTGTCTCTATTTTATTTTCTAAAAATTTTTGTTTATGTGGGGATAAATGATTAAATGACCTGGAAAATTTAGTCAAATTAGATTTTTTTTATGTTGATTATTGAGATGGAAAAATAATACTTGTGTATCTAGTTTCGTGAGTATCTTTTGGGGGGTTTTATGCTTTTTAGTTCTCATATCAATTCATAAATGAGTGTTATCATATGTGAAAAACAAACCAGCTTGCAGAGAAACCTTTTTGTGCCACGTATGTTGCACACAATGTCAATAATTGCCATGCACTGCTCCTGGAGCTGTCTCTAGGTCTCAGTAATGTAGGCAGAGAAGCTTCACTAGGAGAGGAATCAGCTTCAGACAAACAATGAGGACAGCTGTGGTCTCTGGAAAGAGCTTGAGCTATAACTCACCTATAGCTCTTAAGCTTCTGGCTTTACCTTTTCCTGTGTTCCTCTTTGTACTTAATCAGGAGTCGTGTTCTTCTGCAGTATAAAAGTAGCATCAGTGATTTACCTCTCTTGTCTTTGGTGCCTTTGAGGTTGTCATCCTGCACATCCTCATGTGTCCAGTCTTGGCTGAAAGAACTCCTACTTAGAAACATTTATGATTTATGATGTGCCACATATCATATATCTTAAAAAATCATTAGTTGCACATCTGTTCTGATAAACTGGTAATCAATATATATACTTTCATTCTAATAGAAACCACACATACAGTGGGGTCTCAGAGTACAGTTTTCCCCATTCCTATTCCAGATTTTACTGGCTTTGTCATATTTTAGTAAAATGCTGATCAGATCTGAGATACAAAACCGGAAATCATTAAGGAGTGTCCAGGGAAGTTTGTGTACACAGGAGTGTTTGTGAAGCTGCAGCAATATTTTTTAAAAAGTAAATTAGGAATCCTTTAAATGTGAATTCTGAGTTGATGAACAGTGGGATTAAAGAAGAAAGCAGGAAAAGAAAGAACAGTAGGTGTGCAGGAGAAATCAGATTATGGATCACAGTGAAATTAAGGGGCTACATTAAATAAAAAAGCCATTAATCAAATTTCTTCATTTGAAGAAACTTGAAGTTAACTCTTCCCTTGAGTTAGCTACAACTCTTTGCCGAATTAAGCAGCACACAAGTGATAGATTTTCTGTAGGTTTTGGCATAGTTACTACTGCAGATTTTGCAGTACCGTTTCTGCTGATTTTAGCAGAATACTTACATTTTGAAATCCAGTGACAAAACCAAGAATAGAATATCTTTTGATCTCATCCATCATGCCATTCTATGTTCCTAACATCATGCCACTTCCTTCCATTTTGTAACGGTCCAAATTTACTACAGTAGATGAATTCTTTGGTGGCCTTGGAGGAGTTCAAATGAAACATTGTTTTTTATTTTTTATTTAGATTTTTGATTTAATTTTTGATTTAACTTTTGGTTTTGAGTGTTTTCTAATACAATTTCACTTACTTTATTGCTTTGTTGCAATGCCTCTAAGTACTACAGTGCAGTTACTCTTTTCCAACATGGTATTGATAATCTGTCATTTCCTAATCACCTCCAGTTATTGCAGTTTTGATGGTTTGTTTGGTTTGGTTTTTTCATTATGGTTAGGTGAAAGGATATATAAACACACCATTTGTTGCTTGATTTTTATGGTGTTTTAAGTTTCCTACTTTTTTTTCCTGCAAAGTATTTGTTTGGTAGAAAGAGTCCTGTGGCCCTTTCAGATTAGTGGAGTCTTACTGACCTATGCATTATGAAGTAGTTTAGGGAAGATGCCAAAGGCTCACATCTAGTGGATAGTGGCTTAGCATCTTTACTTTGTTGATTAATTTATTTATTTTTATGGTGCATATGTGTTTAATAAAAAATTGGAGAAAATAAAGTCCCTGTCAGAGATTATTTTGAAACACTGGAAAATGGTTTGGCTCTTTTGTGACAATATTTTGCAATATCTTGTCTGTGTTTAGCAGTTTTCTATTATTCTGCAGTAACAATTCTAGACTTGTTTATCTCCTTACATCAAGGGAGGAATAATATGTATATCTAAAAGTACATATTTATAAATAGACAAGCCGAAGACTTAATGGAGTGGATTTTTGCTAAATGTTGATTTGAAAATAGCTTTATTTTGTTTTCTATGAGAACATCAAAGATCATTACTTTAAGAAATTCATGTGAGCGCGCTAGCTAGATGGAGATGACTATGACTTTTATAGCTGTATGAATTCCACTTATTCTTTGACATAAAGCTTTTTTCTCAATTATAAGATACATCGATATAGCTTCTGATGAAAGGCTACTGAAAAAAGTTGTGCTAAACTTTTAGTGTCTCATTATAACAGAGACTCTGTTAGCTGTTTTATTTGTCAGTTTCCCTTCTGACAAATTTCTCCCTCTGTAGATTAAATAAAGAACTGAATTTCTGTTCTTGTCCTCCTAAAAACAAGCTGTACAGAATTCTTTAAGGATTCATGTGTGTGCCTGTGTACACGTGTGGACGGCAGTAGCAGTTAAGAGTTTTCTAATACAGATATAGTCAAGACATAGGGGTCTACCTTTTAATTAAGAAATCTAGATGATCTTTCATAGCTGGAAAGTGAGGCGAAAAGTTCTTAGTCTGGATAAAGAATTGATTTTGCTTACTTCAGAGCCTTTTTTAGGTCTTAAGCATAACACAGGCTGAAATGTCATCTTCATCTATCAGATGTACCAAAGGGTAACACAAGGATACCCTGGGTCATGCTACGTAGAACAGGACATTACCATGTATATTACTTTAAAAATAAAAATAGTAAAGTGCTTTTCCAGCTAGAGTTTATCCTTTGTGTCCTAGTGGCATATGTTTTGACTTAAGCAAATGTACAAAATTCAGAACTTAGTAACATTTTATTGTTGGAAAGTTAGCACTTGTGCAAGAGCTCACAGGGGTAGCTGTGAGGAACTACAGGGAGTTGTCTGTAGTCAAGGGAAAGCTCATGTTTTTTGAGGGATCAGTCAAGCAAGCCTGACTGGAGGATATTACTGTGTACTGTCTGATGATTCCAGGATGTGTTCTGATATAATCCCATAGCCTTGAACAGCTTGAACGTTCAGAAAAAAATCCGTGGGTTTTGGGTTTTTTTTAATTTCCCTACTCTTGGATTGCTGACATAAAACTGATATTTTCAGGAGCTTGGTAACTTCCAAACAACATATGTCATCTAATTTTTCTTGCTGTTACATTTTAACACCTCAAAAATGCATGTGACCAAGACTGATACTGCAAAATTAGAGCAATGTCTAGAAATAAAATTTTGGCTAGTTAATTACCTTTATATGTGCTTTCTCTTTTTCACTGTTTATCACCAATATTTATACAGCTGAATTTTAGTGACTTCATTGTTCTTGAAAATGAATTTCAAAGTTGCCTGTGCACGTATTCATACAAATTGTGAAACACATATTGAAGTAGAAATAGTAATTTTGGATGTGGCTTGGTATTGTGTAGTTACAAAATGGAACTTTTTTAAACAGTTGTCTACCTGGCAGAATTTAATAGAAAACACATGAAGAAATGTATGATTAAGTTGTTTCAAATAACAGAGAAAAAGTAAGACATCACCAAAAACTTTCAAATACATTACATAGCTGAAAAGGTTGGTGTCTAAAAGTCCTATGAACAGGAAAAAATGTTATGTGGATTAAATGACTCATTTAGTTACCCCTTTCATTTTGGCAGTTCTATGATATCACTTGATGTTTTGAGACAAATATTTGAAAGAAAGATGGCTTCTGTCATGTTAGACTAATAAAAAATTTGTGCTTCAGATCTGTGTTAACTTCACTGGAGATAGATTAGTTCATACCACTTGAGGATGAAGATTTTTTCACTTCCAAACAATGTATCTGAGGAGCAGTAAATCTTATTACAAGCCAACTACCATCTAAAGGACTTAGAGAAAGTCTTATTTTATCACAGAAGAATGATCAGCATAACTTATGGCCTAACAAATTTAACTTGTTTTCAACAGGCAGTGTTTTAATACTTCTTTGACAGTTCAATATGATTTTTTTTCTCTTTATTTAAAGAATCTCTTCTATTTTCAGACATAATTGTGTCTTCATAATACAGTCTCACACTGGGATCATAAACTCATAGAATGATTTGGGTTGTAAGGGGCCTTAAAATCACCTATTTTCAACCCTCCTGCCACAAGAAGGGACACCTCCCACCAGACCAGGTTGGTTAGGGATGGGTATGCAATTTGGAAAGTGATGCCCAAGCGAGTGAGGAGGCACTCTTTCAAAAGCATTTACTTCAGTTTATGAGGAGAATAAGTTAATAAGTATAGCATGTTTTCCTGATCAACCTATTCAACCTTCCTAGTTGTTCTCTTAAAGCTTTTTCTCACCTTTGGCATACTCTGGGAAAGATGCAGTCTGTGTTGCTTCCTCTTTAATACCTTTCTACACAGTTTAGTGTTAAACCAGAATTTTCATGTGAACTGATTTTCCATCTTACGTGTGATCCAGAATATCAACATTAAAAAATGAGGCCAATAATTCACCTTAGAAACTTTGGATAAAGTTCTTAGGTAGTCATGGTAGATTTTACAGTTTGCCACTTTCTGAAAAAAATCTAGAGCAACATCATGGATCTAAAGCCCCAAATTTAGAAAATAATTTGGAATCTAAGTCCAGATTTGGACTCTGCATTAAAGACCCATTTCTAGTTAGCAACTGTTCTGCTGATTTGTGTGTGTGTTTATCCATTTTGTTCCTTTGTTCCAATTCTGTCATTTTGGTCTTATTAAAAAAGTTCAGCTTTCTACATGTGTTTCCGATCTCATTCCATCTGTTGTTTTGCAAGAGCTACTTCCTTTATATCATTAATTCCTCTTTGATTTCTGGTCTTTTTTGTTTGAGTGAGCAGTAGTGGAGCCTGTTTCTGAAAAACATTGGTTAAAGGAAGAGTTCATTGTCCTCATACAGTGTTACCATTTCCAAAGGACGATAGCTCACTTGATTTGCATCAGGCTATGTTAAGTTCATGTTATTTGATGCAAACTGCTCTGGTTAGATTCATAACAGCTTTAAGCAGAAAATAGTCTTCCTGTCCTGGAAAAATTATCGGGATACCAAAAAACTGTGCGTCAGAATGAACAGTTGAACTCTCAGAAGACTGTTAGAAACACAATGGATTTTGGCCAGTGAAACCCTTCATTTAATTAGTTTTGAATTTTGAAAGTTCTCACATTTCTTTTTTTCTTTTCAACTACTGTTAAGTAATTTTGAACTAGGAAAACAGAAGTTTTGGGTTGCAAATGTAGAGAACATACTTGTCATCTAAAAGAAATGTATAAAAATGTATTGAAAACAATCATTTCCTGGAAAATTTTTTTTCATTTTGAGGGAAAAAGTATAATAAAAATAGTCCCCAACTGACTCATCTTAATGCCCTTATTTCAAACAACTGTCAAGGGTTTTCTCTGAGATTAGTTTTACTTGGTTTATCAATGGTCTTCGGCACAATTGTTCATAGGGTTTGCGTGTATATTGTAGCTTATGCTCTGTTTTTGACATTTGAATTTCAGCACTGAAATACTTTCAGTATGTCTTTACAGATCCAAGTTTTGTATAGTAAAAACTTATCTCAAATTTACAATGATTTGGATGTGAATGTGTTTCAGGGCTCTGTAACTTGCCCTTTGTTTTCCTTCTGTGTACAATCTGTTAGGAATCTGTTAGGAATCTATAAGAGCAGATGGGCTAATAATTCCTGATAGATATACTATTCCAATTTAGATCCTTCCCTGAATTAAAGAACAATATTGATGTGCACTGTTACACAGATGCTCTGATTTGCAGTGCTGGTCCAAGCAATTTCTATTCCTATGTGCCTTTTTTTATTCATAGGAATACCATATGTATATTTTGTAAAGAGTGTCAATATCCTTTGGGATAAAAGGAACTGTATAAATGCGGCTTCATCATCACATGTGATACTGTGTTGTTTGTGATCAAACAGCAGAACTGCTTAATAATATCTCTATTTCAAATGACTGTCGACTTTTTAAAAAACTATAACATATATTGTTTCTTGATCTTAGAATATTTCTATCTCTCCTTTGATAGAAACTGAATTTGTGCATCATCAAATCAGACTGCTAGAGATCTCTTTTCTCAAGCTTTTCCTTAATTCAGCATTCATTTATTTACTGGGTTTTTTTTAATGAGCAGTAGGTGCTTTTTTTGAACAGCTGAAATACCATAAAATAATAACTTCTGTTTGACAACATGGCATAATTATACTATGCTTTAGGTTATATGTTATCTGTGCCATTCCATTGGCCATACCAAAATTACCCTCAGCTTCTTGAGTCACTTCTGAGCTATAACAACCTAGAACTTCCAATGACAACCAAATAAGTCGTGTCACCTTCAGCGTGCTCAATATGAAATAGTAATCTCTATTTCCCTTTTAAACAATCCTTTCCTTGTTTCTGATGTTATTAGGTTAATAAAATGAAATAAACTCTAAGCCTGGGTGCCTAATTATTTGTCTAGGTATTACAGGGGTGCAGCTGCCTAGTCTCTAACACTAGAAGGAGAAGAAGTGGTTCTATTTTCAGGAAGCAAGTGTTGAGACCATCATAGGAGAATTTAGGAGAGAGCAGTGGTAGATGAGATGAGCTTTTCAGAAAAGGGATGAGCTTTTCAAGAGAGGAAGCAAATGGACAGTTGCGCAGAGAGCAAAAGAGAAAGAATGCCTGAGCAAGAACCAGAACTGACAAGAGGGATATGTGATGGTTTCCTGGCACATTTTCTTCTCACTCCAGTTGATGCAGAAGGTGTGTCTGGGGTTCCTGGAAGGAAAATGGATCAAAGCTGACTTAGGATGGCCTTTGTCTTCTTCAAAATGTAGTGTATAATTTTGTTTGAGGAGGGTTTTTTTGGTGTTTTTCCATATGTCCTTTTACATACCCCAAGCACAATTCTAATAGAACCCTTACAGGTGATTCCTTGACAGTTGATCTGAGGAATAAATGGAAATCATGCTAGAAGATATATTGATATTATGCATCCTGCTAGGGACAATCCTTTTGACTATGGATATTTGCAAAATGTAAACTTGCCTTTGTTCTTTTAACAAATTAGCGTTTGTTGGTTTGCTTTTTCTCCAATTTGAACAGTGAGATGAAATAGTTCATTTCAGGTCCCATTAATTTACATTTTGCTTTTGTTCTAATACCATAGCACAATATTTTCTCTGTTTGGATTTCCAGTACTTACAAAGTTCATGTCAACATTTCCTGGCAACTACATGGGCAGAGCTTGTAATGTGACAAAAGGGTTTTCCTTCTATAATCTCTGTCTATATATTTACATGTTTTAAAAAGAAATGTACACATACCTATTTGATTGCACTGGTGCAGCATCTTTATTGGTAAAGAAGGTGAAGTTTCTTCATGTTTAAGTTCTCTAGCACTGGAAAAACCTGCAGTTGATTAGCTGTGTCCTTACGGTGCAGTTACAAGAGAGTGTTGTGGACTGCATTTTGTGATTTCATGGGCTGCACATTGTGCAGTCATAGTTTATATCCAAGAAAGCTCTGAGGTTTCTTTTTGTTTCCTTTCGGTTTTATCTTAATTTTATGAAAATATTTGCTTTCATGCTATGAGGCTACAGATAACCCTCTTCTAGGCAGAATAGGCAAATGTGACAAAAGAGCTCCAAAACTGTAATTGTGGGGAAGAACCATGCCATGGGTTTCTAGTTAGAACACATTAAAGAAACATGTGGATGCTCTTTGTAGTATCTCAAGATTTCTATGGGTAATCAGGCTATTTACATGAGTCAGAAATTATGACCAAATCTTCACGAGAAAAGTGAAATTCGGTTTGAAATATTTTGGATTTGTGGATCAGCCAACAGATCTGAAAAATTATAGCTTTATTTGTACAGAAAATACTCTGTACTATTATAATGACTGTTATGGTTTGTATTAAACACAATAAATATGTTTATTTTATTTGTTTAGATACCCACAGCTTCAAAATATTCCACTGTATTGCTGTCAAAAAAAAAAATCATAGAATCATAGAACAATTCAG
>NW_009726383.1:0-31729 GCF_000703405.1 Apaloderma vittatum | reverse complement strand
CAACTCCTGACATTCTGTGATTCTGTGACACAGTCTAGGACCAGGACATGATCCAGCCACACCCAGACTCCTCTCCTAGAAGGAGTTTAGAAAGCAAGAGAATCCTTTCTGAACCTCATGATTCAAGGGGAGGTTTTCCTCTAAGCTCACTCAGAAGTTTACAGAGCAAGGTCTCCTCTGAACCTTATAACTCAATGGAAGCATCTCCCTGACAGTTTTTTCTGACCACGTCCTCTCTGCAGTAAATAATCAGGTGTACCTTGCCATCAAATCTTTTTAAACTACTGTAACATTTAATATCAAACTTTGTTAAATCGCCTTTTTTAAATCAATATATTACTGCTTGTCCCTTACAAGTGAAGTGCATGACTCCAGCTGCCACAGCCTGAAAATGCTAAATATTTTCAGATTCCCTGTTAAAAGCAGAATATTTTCAGTTGCTTGGTGCTAATGGGTAGCTATATTTGGAAAATTATATTACTGTGTTTCCACCACTCTAGTAACAGATCATGTCCTGTAATAAACTGAAATTGAAGCTATCTCTTGCAAAACAGACAAAAATGTGTTAGGTATCTGAACTCTTTATTGAAGAATCTAAAATAATTCTATTTCATTCGTAGTTCTGAGACCAACATGACACTTCACCTGACCAATCTAAATTGCAAACAACAAGTAAAAGTAATATTAATAGACATTGTTAATATGTCTATTTTATTTAGAACCAATTAAATAAATACTTTCCATAACTTTATTAAATGTTATCTCTTAAGATATACCATGAGCTTCACTTCAGATTATTAAGTAATACCTTCTATGACATTTTGATGAAGTATAATGATGTAATTTTATATAGAGTAATTGTTCAGATTTTCTGGAAACAATGCCTCTTGCACAGCAACTTTTCATCTTGGTAACTATTATTATCACAAATTTCATACAAGGAATGATACAGAAACTAAATTACACATGATGTACAAGCAGAGGCACCTGAGGATGATATGTTAAATCCATTTAGGTGCATGTGTAAAGAGACCTCAAAAATTCTTAAGCATAAACAAATCCAACCAAAAGCACTAGGAGGAAGATGGTCCCAAACTACATAGGAATCAGTGGCTGATTATACTATTGTCTTCTTGAGTGAGCTGCTTGACAGAAAATGCAGTAATTATTTAATTTTGCTACAATAACCAATTGTGTAAACCAGGCTTTATCGCTAAAGAGGTATACATTGTTCTACAGACTTGTGTGCTTACAAAACATGTTAAGAGTTACAACTGATCTTTTACTGATTTCTTCTGTAAAGACGGAAATACAAAGTAATAGACACACATCTACTCCAGTAGCCAAGGGAAAAAAATTCCATGGTTTGATTTTCCTCTAATATTTCTCACAGAGTTGTCTAAATCTTAATTGTTTTAAGGAGCTTTTGCAAATCTGAACAATCATAATACCTAAGGTCTGCCTTCATTATTCAAAATTTAGAGTATGATGCTCTGGGATCAAAATATTTTCTCCATCTGAAAATAACTGATACAGGTTCAATCAAAAATGCTGCAGCCTGGGGCAATGTTATGTGTCCATGTTATCACTATCTGTTTCAGCAATACCTTCATAAAATAAAGGGAGAGATATGGAAGACATAGTCCATGATTTATCTAGCTTCCTACCACTGTTTTCATTAAGCATTGATGCAATTAGACTTTCCTTCTTATGTGTTTCTTCTTCAAAAATAGCACTGTTATAGTGCTTATGACGGTATAGGAAAGGTTTACTTTTATAAGAACGCTGCACCAAATATCTCCTGAAGGCCCTTTGAATAATAAGAGCCGATACCTCCTCTTGTTTTCTTTTAAGGGTAGTGGTAATTGGTTTGTAAGTAACTTTAGATGGATTGGAAGCCATAAATTTTTCTTCCATGTGTAATTCAAGACCATCCAAATCTCCAGATTCTCCCAAGACCCTTTTAGTGAAAGCAAGCAAGATATCCAAGCAGTGGATCTTATCTCCACTAACTATAGGGAGGTCCATGGATATGAGCTGAATTTTATTAGGCTTTGGAATGCGTAAGGGTTCTGCCAGAGCATCTGCAAACTCTGAAAGTGAAGAATATTCAATAAACTGTGTTGCCTGAGGATCGAATTTTCCCCAGGTCTCATAAAACATATCAAAGTCATCCTCGCAAAGAGGATCTGTGCTTTCTTCAGTGGCAACACTGAAGTTCTCTAAAATGACAGCTATGTACATATTTACAACAATGAGGAATGATATAATGACATAGCTTACAAAGAATAAAATACCAATCCCCTTATTCGTGCAATTGTTTTTCTGTTCATTTGTTAAATCTAAATTGGGAGCACATGAATTAGAGTTTTTTAACACAGGGACTAAAAGACCATCCCAGCCAGCTGATGTTGTAATTTGGAAGAGACAGAGCATGCTACTGTCAAACGTTTGAAAGTTGAAAAGGTTATCAATCCCACCTTCCCAGCCAATGCAGGCAAAGTTCGTCATGCCCACAATGGCATAAATGAACATAACCAGAAAAAGCAAAAGACCAATGTTGAACAGTGCAGGAAGAGACATCAGTAATGCAAAAAGAAGAGTTCGAATTCCTCTAGCTCTTCGAATTAATCTCAGAATCCGGCCAATTCTTGCCAAGCGAAAAATTCTCAGAAGCGTAGGAGAGAATAAAGTTCGAAAGCCTTCAGAAAGTCCAATACCTTTGAAATGAAAAAGAAAACAAAATGTTGTCAAGCCATATCAGTGACACTCCCTATATATGTTCGTTTTGTTATACTCTATGCTTTAGGTGTTGAAAATAATATTGAACACGTTACATCACTTCCAACAAAAACATCAGTGCTGCTTACAAAAGAGCTTATAAAAGATGTTACTGCATTCACTTCTTATTCTCTTAATTATTCAATAAAATTCATACTCAAACAAAAATTTTAAAATATCAATTTATCTTTTAATGCTCTGCAAAATAAAAGGAAAAAAGATACATCACATTAGAAGGAATCACTTAGCGTGTGGTTTGAAAAGGCACAACTGATCTGAAATTGGTTTATCAGATATATGCAAGTGATTAGTTCATACTGAAATTAGGCTTAATGTTGGTAAGACACATTACCTGATCTAATAACAATTGGTACTTACTAACTAGTGAAAGAACCACAACAGCTAAATCAAATATGTTCCAGCCACTGGTGAAGAAATAATGTCTTAGGGCTAGCATTTTAATGACACATTCCCCAGTAAATACTGCCACGAAAAAGAAGTTGATTTTATTAAGAACATCCTTGACATAATTGTCGTTGGTTTCTGCCATCATAACAACCATATTTAGACAGATGAAAGTCACAACAGTAATGTCAAATGCTTTGTGTGACACCATATCGAACAGAAATCCTTGGAACATATTCTGTGGAGAGAACAAGAAGAATCACTTAATGCCACTTCTAAGACTTGGGCTAAATTCAAATATTAATCAGTATTTTGTGCTTAGAGAGAGAATTTAGGGGAATATATATTTAACAATAAGCTACCATAACCATTTTTAGGTGATTGCTTTAGACCTTCAAAGAAAACACTCAGTACTTGGCTAAGTATTTCCAGGTATCATGTTACCACATTTCCCTAGAAAAAAAATCTACAGCGGGAGAACAGAGTACATTGTAAGTGCTCTTTTAATAGAAATATTTATTGAAGCATACACTTTACGATAAGCCATTCTAATTAAAATGTCATAAACAAGAAAAACTCTGAACAGTTACTATGTGAAGCCAGGCTTGGAATTAAATTTAAGAAACTTGAAAAAAATAAGGTATGAGATTATTTAAGAGTAAAAAACAGCCATGAGGCATGTACTACTCTGTTCACCTGGAGTAATCCAATCTAGTTGCAGAAGCAATGTCATGCAACTTAAGTAACCGAGATCGTGTTATGAATACCAAATATTTGATATGAGCCTTTATGAATAGCTAGTACATTTGAAGAGGTGATAAATAGGCCATAAATCTCCTCAATGCCCGAAAAGAAAGACTGCATTAGATGGAATTAAGAAAAAGAGAGTAAAATGTAAACGTTATATTGAAAGATGAAGACGATTGGCTATAATGTGAAGTTTATTTCCCTAAGCCTGGCTACTGAGTTTAAATATGGTCACCATCTTTACATATTCTATCATACTCTGTATAAATGGTCTCACCGATGGTCTTGGGATGGGTTTTTGAGGTTTCTTGGATCCAAGTTTTTTTAGGGCATTGTAGTACTTTTTCTGTTCCTCAGTCAAAAATAGATCTTTTCCACCTAAGTAGAGGGGAAGAATATTGGCTTTCAGCTGAAGTTTAAGCATTTAACTAAATAAACAACAGCAAGTTTATGTAAAAAAAAAAAAGTAAGTTACAGCTGTCATGAGTGGGATCAAAGATTTCTCCTTTTCCTCTTGCTCTTTTTAAAGGTGTCCTGCAAAAAGCTGATCAGAGTTTGATCACTAAAATTCAGTATATACACTAGTTCCTGACTCAGTTTCCTCAACTGTGAGAGTCTTTACGAAACTCTACAAATCTGATGAGTGTAAGACTCATCAACAAGTAAAATACTTTCCGTTCATTTTTTTTGGAAAAGGTAGGAACAGAAGTATGTTGCTGGGCTAGCAAGTAAATAGAAGATTATGAATAAGTTCTTTGGGACCAAATTCTATGGAGGGTTCCTGATAATGAATTTCTGGTGCGTATCTTATCATCTATGCCACCTGTAGTAGCAATTCCTTTAAGCCAAGTGTCCAGAAGAAGCCATTCATCATAAAAGCATTGAATGATTAGCATTTTGTAAAACAAACATGTTAGGGCATCTGCACATTGAATCATTCTGGCAAGACCTCGGAAAATTCAGTTTAACTTCACTATATGGAATCTCAACGAAAAACCTCAAGAAGCAGCTAAGAAAAGAAAAAGAAAAAAAAAGCCCACTTACAGCATGCACTGAGAAAAGAAAAAAGTGTTACGTTCACATCAACTTCTAGTAAGGGTTCAGGTCTATATTTAACCAGAGTTGTCTCTGTCTGTTGGGACTTTGTTGTAAAAATAAATTATTATAGTGAAATTGGACTGTTAATCCTCAACCCCTACATATCCCGTCTGTGTTGAAAAGCAGACAGCAGATTTTGTTGTGGTACACTGTTATCTGTCTCTAATAAGGGCGGTAATTCCTTGACACTTGTGGAAGTCAGCTTTTGGAAGCAACAGTTGGATTTGTTGATCTGAAAAGTCTTTTCCAATCTGAACAATTCTATGATTCCGTAATAAATGGCTCCTGTAGAGATTCCATCTTCCAAATGTGAGCCTTGAAATTGTAAGCCTCCTGCTGGGATCTGCTTTTTTTAATGAGCAAGATGATTATTTGCTTTAAGAGTTCCTCATGGATTAATTGACTCAATTTCCATTAATATTCTGGATGATTTAAGCCCGTAAATGAATGAGGGAGGGAACTCAATTGACACATAAGTTTATCACAAATAAGTTGAAGTATACCAAGGAAAACTGACTGCTGCTTTTCTTTGGTTGTTGCATTTTCCATTCTAAGATTTTGCCTTCCATTTCTTACTGAATAAAAAGAACAGGGAATCTAATAACTATGAGGAGAAATGTGGAAGCAGTCAGTGCTTCATAGGCTTGAAGAAGCTTTTAAATTTCTAGATGGCCTCTTCCTGGAGACATGGCTCAGATCCCAATGAAGAAACTTTTTAAACCTAGTAAATTTAAAATCTTACTTTACTGATGACAGGATTTTTAAATTGTAGCTATTTTTAGAAGTTCTGATTAGCAAGATTTTTTTGAGTTTCTTTACCAGGAAAGCAGTGGTTACTTCTTCTATGAGCCACAGTGTTTCTTAATTATCCTTATCACATTTGCTAGGCGTTTAATCTCAGCAGAGAGGGATGTTCTGCTCTCCAGAACAAATCCTCAGAATGGAAGAAAATAATTCCATTCTTCTGTAGTAAACTCAGTGTAACTTTTTTGGCTTCTCTTTTCTAAACTATCCAGTCCTTCCTCCTCACTCTCCTACTTAGGACAAGTTAAGGACCTAGCATGAAATTAGAATTTACAGGTAAAATACTAAAGGCTTTGAGGAAAAATGGACTCCTATTTTAAAAATTTGTATTTAAATATTATTTTTAATTTCTCCAATCAAATGGCTATCTGAAAGTGTCGGAAAACTAAATGTCAAACTACTATTCACTCGATCAAACTGGGATTACAACAGACTCTGAGCTAGCTCATGTAGTACTTATCTTTTTCCTTTGCTGGTTAAAATTGCTGATTACCACACCAATGAAAAGGTTCAGCATGAAGAAAGATCCAAAAATAATGAAAATCACAAAATACATATACATGGGCAAGAAAGCTTCAAATGTTGGCTGATCATCTATCTGTTAAAAAAAATCAAACCAGAAGAATTATAGTTGTAAAAATCAGATAATCACAGCTTTATAATTTCCAATTTATAACAACAAAGCTCTTTATTGTCAGCTCAGAGAAATTATTTCTACATATTTAAACCGTTATTTAGATGTACAAGTAGGACAACTGTCGTGTTCTGTCTTCTTGCTGTTCGTACTGTTTACATGTTACTTTCTCCTGTTTGTAAAAAGTCATAGATAAACATTTCCAATCAGAAGTGATATTGGGAATGCCCAGATTAGAAAAACAGCCCAGACTAAAGATAATGGTAAACTGCCATCCCCTTCAATGTTATCCCAGACAAGAAGTAGTTTTTAAAAGCCAGCTCATTATGATCATCCCTACAAGGAACGATCTTTTTTATCAGCAGTTATTTCACTCAATTCAAGAGCACAGTGCTTCAAAGAATAACGAAAATGCAACTTATATTAAATATAGGAAAGCTTAAAAGCATTGTGCTGGTGAGAGAATAAGAAACAGCGCATGGAAATGGGGAAGAAACAGTAAGGATGTCAAATATAAGGAAGAAAATCTCCAGAAATAACTGCTAAAAATGCATGCTGTTTTAATGTTGTACACACTTTAAAAAGGAAGAAATCTGCTTCAGAGGCACAGTCTTTCCAAGCCTCTGAACTCTATTCTTAAACCAGACTTGTCCCAAACTTGCAACGTCTTGCCCTTTGCATTCTTGATTTAGAATTTTTTGTGTAGTGTCACTCTATTTTAACCAGTTTTCTAATGTCTGAATTCCAGATATTTGGTATTCCCACAATTTTTGTTTCACTGCATAGTTTGACACTTCATCCACTTGTATTTCTGACTTGATATTAGAAATAAAGCTCAAAAATTAATTGCATGGATAGAAAAGGAAAGAAAGAAAGGGAGAAGAACTAAAATTTCATTTTAGTGACATACCTCACGTGAATCCACTGCTGCATACATAATATCCATCCAACCTTTAAAAGTTGCCTGAAAAAAATGCATTATTGCAGTTACTATCACTAAAAAAAATAATAAAAATTAGGTAGTCCTTATATAAATATGTTAAAAGTTGTGGAAAAGTGAGCAATATGTTATAAAAAATGTGCAGCACTTCTAAAGATCTGCTTGAAAGTATGATTCACTGGAATTTAGTAAAGAGAAAAAAAATGTTTCCCGAAAAGAAAAAAAACAATTCCTGTGAAATGTGTTTTAATATTAAATGTAGTTAATTTTTTTTGTTAAAAAAAAATCTCTGCTTTCTGATAAAGCAGTACAAGGTTCAGCTTAACTAGCAAATACATCCTAAAGGGATAAGAACGATTTCTAAGCAAACAATTCCTTCCTGCAATTTTCAGCAAATCTGCAGAATCACAGAATACTTTGGAGGATACAGGACAAATGAGACCATCTAGAGAAGACAGAGGGATACCAGGCACTTCTAAAAATGCCCTTCTCTCCTTCATTGTGCTATTAGCGAGATTTACACAGTACAAGGAAATATATAACGAAACCACATTGTGCTTCTTCTTTCTCATCCACTCTGAACTAACTTTTACTGAAAAAAAGTGAGAATGACTTCAAATCCAGTAACATGCAGACTATTTCAGGCTTAGCATTTTGATCAAAATTAAAACAAAAATGAAAAGCCTTGAAACATAGTTCTTCGCTATAACACAAGACTACAGTGTTCTTTAAGAGGAATTGAGCAGCTTATGGATAAGAAAAATATTTATGGAAGCCAAAAAAATACCCCAATTTCAGTGGGATAAACGGAAGTGCCCCAGGGTTGGGCTGCTCAACACATTTCCTTGAAGAAAACAAAACTGATCATGTTTTTTATGCAACTTACCACTTGGAGAAGAGCCAAGTATCCCATCCCAACATTATCAAAGTTTACATCATTATTTGTCCATGTTCCACCATAGAAGGAACAATCGCTTCTGTTATTGATTAGTCTTATATAATCTTTCTGGATTATGCATTTCGAAAATTTTTTTCCAAGTAATTTTACTCCTGCAATGTTAAATAGGAGCCAGAAGACGATACAGACAAGTAAAACGTTCAGGATTGAGGGGATAGCTCCCAAGAGTGCGTTCACAACAACCTTAAATAAATAAAATGAATGGAAAAAAATTATTTATTCACATTCAGTAGAACACTTTCCCCTTCTTCTTCTGTACCTATTTGAGATTCTCACCCATATAAAAAAAATCATAGATGATAAATGTAAAGCCAGCCTTCAGCCCAAATTCAAGCTTGTCTTAATTTTGTATCATCTGTGAACTTGCTGAGGACAATTTCTACCACATTCTTCTGCTTGTTAATTAAGTCATTAAGCAGTATTGGTCCCAGGACTGAGTCACTCGTAACCAGCTGCCAGTTGAACTTCATCCTGATGATCTCTGAACACTGAACCTGCAGCTCCTGCCGCACTCACAGCTCACCTACCCAAACCAGGGAGAATCAACAACTCCTCCGTCTCAGCCATCTCACCACAGAAGACAAACAGGTTTAAGAGGCAAAAATCACCCTTCCTAAATTCCCACTGTCTGTTTCTAACTGATTCCTTCTTGTCCCTCATGGCTTCCAGAAGGATTTGCCCCACATCCCTGCTAGGACTGCAGTTAGTGTCTCATCACGTTCTGTGATCTAACACGGGTCAGATGATTTGCATTACACAATTCTGTACTTCTCCCAACTGACTTTAAAGATTCCAGATAGTTTGCTCAGAGCAGCTTTCAAAATTGAGTTAGAAGAATCCCCTCTCTTATTAGGAAAATCCCATGCTATTTAAGTTGGAAATGATTGTTATCTTTCAGATCCAGCCTGGAGAATCCCAAATGTGGCACACGAGTCTGTTTAGATAACTGTCAAGACGAAGTGACACAAGCACAGCAGTCTAAATGAAAAGGAGTTACATAAAGCAAACAGTTTCCACTGAAGCAATGAATTAATGAATCCATCCCTCCATGCCCCAATCTCTTGCCTCAGGCAATGAGAAAAAAATAAGAAATGACATTTCTTACGCCATGAAGATCGATAAACTACAACTTCGATGGTACAGGTTTCTTCCTCACATTACAGTTTGTTTTCTATAATAACTAATTAACAAGTAATTAAAAAGATTTTTGTATATTAATTTCTTTCAGAAGAATTTGCCAAATATACTGGATGAAATTTTTCCACGTGTAAAGTAAACCAAAGAATGGGTTTCAGAGAAGTACACGTCTAAAAAAAAATCTTGTTTATTTTATGTTGCAAATTGCACTAAAACTGGAAACAGAAGAAAGTTCCAGTGTCCACATTATGTAATAATTCCTTGTGGTGGCACATTATTATTTTATTTCCTTATTTTTGTATTTACAAATTTCTGTGAAAGTGTTAGGTCTATCATCTCAAAATAACACCTATAAACTGTAAACCGGCAATCTGAGCCAGCTTAATGACATCAAGCCCCAAAGCAGAGTTTCAGGTTGTGATTTTCACAAAAACCTCAAATGTATCTATTACAAATTATGCACACGCGCACACACAAAAAATGTCCTTACCTTTATCCCTTCAAATCGTGACAAAGCTCGTAGAGGCCTCAGTGCTCTAAGAGTCCTGAGAGACTTCAGGGCACTCCCAGAGGAACAAGGTGAGGGGTCTTTAGAAACAGTATTTAGTCCCCAGGAAACAAATGACAGCTGTGTTGGGTGAATTGAAACTGAGATTATTAAATGGCACACAAAAATCTATTTTATTTCCATCAGCAGGCAATCATAGGCTGAATGTTACTGTATTTTTAACCAGTAAGTTCATGAAGAAAATACACATTCAAAGTTATCGTAATATAATTTTATTTTGTTCTTTCCTAGTATTTTAAAAATAATGGAGATCTGTCATTCTAATTTGAAACACTTCTTTTTTTTCCTTTTTTCTTTTTTTTTTTCAAAAACAGTTCATGCAAGTTTTTTGGATGCTAGAAATAACAACCAAATCGGTAACTATGGTAATTTCATACGCTATGAGACCAGAAAATTTTATTCAAATAAAATAGTCCCACTTTCTGCATAGTTATTCTCAGAAGTGTATACTGTAACACCTTATCATAACATAGGATAGTGATGTGGAAATAAAAATTATTTTTAAAAAGATAAACAGTCTTCATTTTAAATCTTTGTAAGAGAGAAAAAGAACTGAAAACATTAGAAAAATGTTTCAATAATTTCCTTCTTTCCTCCTATTTTAATTTGTTGTCTCATTGCCTAGTCGTTGGATATTTTCATGCTTTTCCTTTGTTTTGGACAGCACTGCTAGGTTGAGAGAGATTCTCCTGCCCCTCTGCTCTGCCCTGGTGAGGCCACATCTGGAATATTGTGTCCAGTTCTGGGTCCCCTCAGCTCAAGAGAGACAGGGAACTGCTGGAGAGAGTCCAGCGCAGCCACAAGGATGACGAAGGGAGTGGAACATCTCCCTGACGAGGAAAGGCTGAAGGAGCTGGGGCTCTTTACCTTGGAGAAGAGGAGGCTGAGGGGTGACCTTGTTAATGTTTATAAATACATCAAGGGGGAGTGTCAGGAGGACGGAGCCAGGCTCTTTCCGGTGACGTCCAATGACAAGACAAGGAGCAATGGGTACAAACTGGAACACAGGAGGTTCCACAAAAATATTAGAAAAAACTTTTTCCCTGTGAAGGTGACAGAGCCCTGGCACAGGCTGCCCAGGGAGGTTGTGGAGTCTCCTTCTCTGGAGACATTCAAACCTCACCTGGACGCGTTCCTGTGTGACCTACGGTAGGTGATCCTGCTCTGGCAGGGGGGCTGGACTAGATGATCCTTCAAGGTCTCTTCCAACCCCTGACATTCTCTGATCCTGTGAACTGTAAGTGCTAACGTCATGCTATACCTTCTTTGTAAATAGTCATAATACTAGATTTTTCTGTTGAATTTTCCTAGTACTTCACAACTTCTTATGCTATTTATTCAGAAGGTATCAACAACTACTATGAGAGAACTGAAAGTCAGCTGTTTAGATGTCCTTATTTGAAAATACTTAACTTCAGTATCTTCCCAGTGTATTGCTGACAAGCAAAAATATTTCATTTTTATATGGCAAGACCACATTATTTAACTTTGTCTTAATTCAGAATAAATACGTATACATTGAACATTGCACTTCTGCCATCTCACTATTGATGACTTCAGCATTTCTCTTTATAGCTATATAAAGAATTGCTAGGATTTCTTTGGTTGCAAAGCAAAACACACTTTTCCACGTCTAACTCTTTGATAGATGATTTTTCCAACAATACTTTTCAACCACTTTTACCATCTAAACTTCTCCCTTAAGGAAGGAACTCTACATTTTCTGTTTCTAAATGCTGGAGCTGCCAGCAGCTTCACATTTTTCTGTTGTCTTGATTAATTAATCTTGGTGTCATTAATTCACTCTCTCTCTACACTTGAAAAGGTTTTTATAAAAAACATGGTCCTCAATGACAGTGATATCTACTAAATTTTCTTAAGCAACTTCTGATGATTACTTACAATTTTCATATAAATTTGTCCTAAAGTCTCTTTCGATTCCAATTTTTTTCAGCTTTTGGAAACCCTCTTTTACATTTGTGTAAAATCTAATGATTTTACATGTAGTTCTAAATATAGAAAATATCAAAATTTAAAATGTAAGAAAAGACGAATATACTTACACATACAATGATGAAGTCAAGCCAACACCAGGCATTTGTGAAATAACTGTGCAAACCATAAGCTACCCATTTCAAAAGCATCTCCATAAAAAAGATGTAGGTAAATACTTTATCAGCATACTCTAGGAGCATTTTCACATTTTTTCTCTCCCGCAGATGAATATCTTCAAATGCCTGGAATTTTAGAATTCGGTTTTAAAACAGTTCAGTAGTTTTATGGAAAATTATTTTTAAATTGCACATGAACACAGTTTTACCTACTAAAATCATTATATATTAAATTATGAGCAACTACCACTTAGTTTTATACCTGTAAGTAAAAACCTTAATTGCAAAACAAGTACAATCTCAGTTTCAGTTCACATACTTTCAGTTCTTTACTCTCAACGTTTCTTCAAAAAATATCTGATGAGGGTCAAATATGGCTACCAAAAATTTGACTTCCCAAGTTAGTGGATAATTTTGAAGGTGTTGGCCTAAAATTCTTCATAATAAAGCTTGAATTGAACACATTAGCCAATGTCTTTCAGATACAGACCTTCTAAAACAGTCATCTTTAGGCACCCCGCAGAGTTGTAATACTGATATGAAAAAATATGACAAACTTCTTCTCTGGAACTGTTAACTCCTAGAGTTTCATATTTTTTCACCTAAACCTTGACATTACTTTGATGTCAGTAAGGGTTTAGGAAATTGTTTTATTGATTCCTATAGTTTATGGCACTGTTGACTCATGTTTAATACATCTTCTGCCTTGCTAATTCATTTCAAGTTTTTGATATTCCCAATCCATTCCAAATTCTTTTTACACTTTGCGTTATTTCCTCACCAAGCCTCTGGCAATGTCTTTATTCTTCCTTTCATTCTTTTCTCCCCTACCTTATAGCTCAATCTCCACTTTATTTCTGTTTTGCTGTCAACATTTCTAGTGACCTATCCATCCATTTTCACCACCACAATCTTCCCCTTACAAGTCCATGTCTCTCATTACTTTTACTTAAATTTTTTCTTACTTATGTAGACATATCAGAAGTCTCTTTCCCCCACTCTACAGTTCCTAGTATCCTTGTATCCTTCTCTTTTGCACTCTGTCTCAAATGCTCAGTGTGTCTCTGGAACACATCAGGGAATTAAACTACTTTCCTTTTTCTTATCCTTATTCAAATCTGCGTCCTCTTGCCTGACATTGCCTCTGGAGCTGCTAACTTTCTGTCTTATTTCTTGCCTTCAGACAAGCAAAAAAGTTGAAATGAGAAGTTATAGGCTCTGTCTTCTTAAGAGGAATACACCATCCCAGGTTCCCAGGATGTCAAAACAAAATGAATCTTTATTTTATAGAAGAGCAAATGAAGCACAGAGAGATCAATTCATTTGCTCCAAGTCACATGGCTGTAGTCTGTGACAAAGGCCAGGAATGCAATAGAGGGTGTCAAAACTTAAATCCATATTCACTTTCAATCTACACCAGTCCTTCTCTTAACAGCTCCTTATCTGACTGTGAAACCTCTTATTCTGTTATTATTTTTTAGGAAGTTCATAAGCAGTCAACACTCTCTAAGGAAACAGCAGGCTGTGTTACATGGGAGCCTGACCCAGATGGTCCACAAATTTTGGTTCAGGGGAGCACAGTAGCCAAGACAGCACAACAGTTTTGCAAGGATGACCTCAGCTCCAGCAGGTCTTAACAGTTACAGTTTATCACAGTCACATTAAAACATTAAATATTTCTTGCAGAAACACTTGAGTGTCTCTGCTATGTGTCTCCAGTGCTCTAGGAGAAGATCATTATGTATGTATTATAGCAGATCTGATTTGCTTCGTTGAATTTTTGACATGCTAAACACAGTCTAAAAGGCCACTGATAAGGTGGCAGGAGCATAACCAGGTATTTGGATCAAGTGAGCCCTGACACAGTAAACTCATCTAAAATCATTCCTGTGTCTCTCTTTATACTCCCACTGAACAAACACAGGGCAGAGCTGCTCCTTTGTATAGTTACCAACAATCTGGTAAAACTGATGCCCTCTGCAGTGAAGAAAACAGTGACGCTGCTTCTGGAGCTAAGTGGTCTTTGAAGCAGTGGTCATTCAGTTGTGCCTAGAATTAGGATAAATCTCTACAGAGCAGAGCTGTCACTTAGAATCATAGAATTGTCATGGCTGGAAGGGATTTTAAAGACCATCTAGTTCCAAACCCCTGCCATGAACCCTTCGCTTCCAAACCCCCGGCCAGGGCCGGGCCCCCCTGCCACTAGATCAGGCTGCCCAGAGCCTCACCTAGCCTGGCCTTAAAAACTTCCAGGGATGGGGCTTCCTCTAGTCCTACAGGACTAGCAATTTGACTCTGGGTAACTGAGAAGTGGCATTCATGTCCATAAATCTCTTTACCATTTCAAACCTTTTTTTCTGAGCAAGTCTGATAATCAGCCTTGTCTTTTTCACAGTTACTTTGATTTCCATCTGCTAGTCAAAGCCCCCATTCATTAGCAGTGATGTTCTTTCAGACTTCTGACTACTAACTCTCCCTTTGCTCTGAGCACTGACAACTCACCACATACTTTTCTACGCATTTGTTCTATGATTGCTATCCTTTAATTTACTCTCGAGCCATGGATCTGCCTGATGGTATGAGATCCCTTCATTCTAGCCGATTCAGGAAATTCCATATTGGCAAGCAATTTTATAAACAGAGAATGGACAAGTCCCTTTTTCCAAGAGGACAACTTTTTTGGAACTTTTTTTTTTTGTGGAACTCAGGAAATTCCATATTGGCAAGCAATTTTATAAACAGAGAATGGACAAGTCCCTTTTTCCAAGAGGACAAGAGTATCTTAGAAATGTGGAACTTTTTTGATGAAATCGTTATTGTTTTGCTATTGTTTTGTGTTCAACTTTGCCAGATCCTACAGGATGATAAATAATTACTCAGTTTCTTTCCTTACTTGAGTTTGGTTCCACATTAATAGAGAGGAGCCCTAAGAGAAATCCCAGGGAGTTCCCTTGGAAATTTTTGCCATAGAAATTTTAAAGCAGATAGTCCAAACCTATGCTTCAGTGGACAAGTTAAACTTAATGCACACAGAACAGATTTTATCTGGAAAATTCTGACATCTATCATATAGATCACTTTCACACCAGTTTGTTTGTTCCTTCTGCACTATGTAATGTTTTATTTAACAAATTACTATCAGTAGACTTAGTGAATATGTTTTCAAGTCAAAAATTTCTTCAGTAGAAATGGATATAATTGGAGTGGCAACAAGACATTGTCACCTACCACTTTACAGCCATCTTCACGTTTAGATTCTAATCATCTTAATTTTACTCAGAAGTTAGTCTACTTTACAAATTTAGAAGTACTTTTATTTTTTAAGCTTTCCTAAATAATTTCAAACCCTGTTTCAGCCTCCTAATCAAGCACACAAATATGTGAAGAACCATGTTCCATGAAGAACTGTGAAGATGACTATGATTCCATATATTTAAATATCTTATCCAAGTTGAGGAGACCCTTATAACTTCTAATGTATATGTTTATTATATTCTTGTCTCTCCCTGGGTGAAGGAATGTGAGAGTAAAAGAAATAAATTGAATATACTAATATAATTCTTTTCCTTTAGTGACAACCATAGATTCAAAATTTGAGAAATTAAATTAAATTTACCAGTGCTGCACTGCTCAGTACTATCATAAAAATTATAAAATTTTCAAACCAGCTATGTTTAACAATTCTGTAGCAGGTTTTTCTAAATTTCCACCAAGTGCTGGCTGGAAACTTAGTGACATCCACTACACAACATGGGAAACATTCCACACAACCTGAAAAGAGAAAGAACAGCACATTTGTTCCATGGAAAATGTGGAAAATAAAAAATTGTAAGATATTAATATCAGCTTCTACAGCCTATACAAAGAATGTGCAGGTTTACCTATGGGGTGATGGAAAACAAACAAAAAAGGCCATTTCTTCTATCTAAAAACCGCTTTTTTTTTTTGTATTTATTCTTTTTATTTTGAAAATAACTATTGCCTTACTAGTGGTTTAGCGAATTATTAGTTTAACTCATTATTTCACTCGATTGCATTGCAGAGACATTACAACTAGATTCTCCATTCCCTGTTTTGCACGAAAACTACCCTTCTTCATTAATCTGCAAAGGCAGTGGGATTGAACCGTGACGTTCAGTGAGGTCTAAGGAAGCAATCGAAGGTAGGCGACCACACTGGGATGAGCTGTACAGTCCTCTGAACTCCATTAGCTCTATTGACCAGACAATCACCCACTGAACTGGGAGCTCAGGCAAATTTTAGATAAAGATACCAGGTATCGACGTACGTATCCCGACTGACCCCCATCTGCCCCTTCAGAGGTGCTTTGAGTGCCCTTGCTCAAATACCTACTGTCTGGTGCCTCAATAGGAGAGTGATTCACACTCCAGAGATGGCATTTTGCTGCCTGAACACAGGGCTTTAGAACAATTTTAGGCTTCTTTGGATATCCTAGAGCTTCTGGGAGAGTTCTGCCAGCTCCGTGCAGTTGTTTTGCACACTCTCCAGCATCTCAGATGGTTCTAAACACCTGTGTTCAGCATCTCAACCCTGCTCCAGTTTGGTGCTGGCTTCAGGTATATTTAATTGATTTATTGTATTTAGAAACCAGTGTCTCAGGCAAACAGTTTCTGACAATTTGAAAAAGTTCCAAATAGATATCTTTGAATATCAGTTCATTAGGTGTCACCACAGTACATACAAGATTCTTACCTTCTGCAAAACAGTCCTTAGGCAAGTGTGACTTTTTAGGCTGGGGAAATACCTCCAGAAGAATAACTGGATCCACAGTGCTGGCGTCAGAATAGCTACCAGCATCACATTTCTGCACAGGTAAAGGGCAAAGAAGAAAATTTGTTTCTCATTAATAAGGTTACCAGATTTAAAATAAATCTAATTATCAAACACTGTCCTAAAAAATAATCTGCAGCACATAATTATCTTAATATTGCTGACCTAACAAAATGAAACCTCAAATAACAGCATAGAAAAGGCTGATCTCTACTCTTCGTTTCTACGGCTTTAATTTAATAAGTTTCTTGGCTTCTTGTAGTCATCTACATTGGACTTGCAGGAAGGAAAATGTTTAGAAGAGATTGTGTTACATTACAACTTCAGAGAAAACTCTGATTTCTTCATGCTAGTCCAATTCTCTTAATTTTCAGAGATATAAACCATGTCTCAAAAGGCTTGAAGTTGGGAAGGCCTAGCAGGAAAGAAACAGAATTATCTATAAAAATGGGCAGTATGTATCAGCTATGTTTAAAGTAAGCATGTTTCTTGGTTAATTTCCGTTTACTTATTTTGTACATTATGTTAGGCTGTAAGCCATGGCTACTTAGGAGAAACAAACTTATTATTACCTCTAGAGATGTATCATCTTCACAGGGATTATACTTTCTACTCTTTGGAAAATCCCAGCTTGTCCTATCATTGTTGAACAACAGAACCATTGTGATATTTTTAATTTCTAGCATATTCCACAACATGATAGAAATTATAATTACCTCTTTTTGCTCTTTCTTTTGCTGAGTTTCTGAAAAACCACTTAAACTTTCAGAAGTCCCAGAAATCTGACTGAAGCCACTTGAACTCCGGCGTGGCTCTCTACGTCTTAATCTGTCTCCCTGCATGAAATAACACAAAACAGTTGATTTTCCATGTTTTGATCCCTGGTGGTCATTCTTAAAAGTCAAAATTCTTTAATAGAATTAAAAGCACCCACAAAACTTAACATGTTTGTCTTTTTTACAGATAATTAAATAATATTTTTTTAAAAGGCTCATAAAAGAATGGGTTCCTCCTTGATTTCAAATCCTGTGGCCCTGTGGTTTTACTGCGGAAATGTATCATCCCTCAAGATCTACATTTAGCCCTCTGATGGATTCCTGCATCCAGTTCACAAAGCTATGAGGAATTGGCTCAGCAGCTGGACCCCGATATTTTTCAGGTAGAAGAGCCAAGGAATCTCAATCAGCCCCTAGTCCTTTTGTCACTACAAACTCCAAGCAATACGAGATTTTGCTTCAGCGGAGAAACAATTCCTGTTATGAAATGCTTATGGACAACACATTTCAAACAGTCACAGATGATTCTAAGGTGATCAGAAATTTCCGCTTCTTTGAGAACTGGTCCAAAGACTTTCCACTGATGATGCCTCCTCTTAAGATCAAAACCACAGAAAACAGATCCCACCAGTCCATCTAGACACTGACCATATGATAATCCATCCAGAAATAGCACCTGATTTTGATGCTTCTGCCATGACATACTACTAGGTAACCGCACTTTGTGCTCAAATACTCGTTCTGATAGATGTAAAATTTGGTGATATCACAATCATAACACAACTGACGCTCAGAAAATACACACTTTAACTAGTATAGCCATCCAAGCCTGGTGTTCCACTTGCTGCTCACATACTTTTTTAACATGAGCTAAACCTCATAATGCCACGCTATCACTTTTACCTATGAAGTACAAAAGCACAACATCTTAGAAAACCTCATGTATACATGAACATAGTAGTGGGAGAAATAGGAAGAAATTAATAAAACTACTGAAATGAAAATCATAAGCTACTTTCTGTAACAGGCTTTCTATCTTGCTTTATGTGAAGAACCGCAAACCAGCTCATTCTTCTGTTGTACAAGCCAGCTTCTACTGGTACTTCCTTTAGCACAGGTCTGAGAGGGGTTAATATTTTTGCTGTTCACCTTCTAGGAAAAGATTGCAGGGAAGGTATATTGGAGTCTAACTGCTTCTTACTACTACTGCCTGTGAATTAGGCAGGCTTCTGAAAGAAATTACCTTGAGATCTTTGTGTGCTGAGCTGAGCTGAAACTACTACTGTTTCATACACAGCTGCAGTCCTGTCAATAAGCTAACAGGTATCACCCCTACCTTCTACAGGCAAAAATATTTATATGGGAATAAGAATCTCAGAGGATTACCCAATGATTCTAAAGTAAAATGCATTAGTGCAGATAGATCATCACGTTCAAACCAGCATTCATATCCTTTCTAAGCAATCACATCACATATAATTAATGATGCTGTCACAAACAGAATTTTGTCATGACATATCACTCTCCTCAATAGAAAGTAATCGGGTAAAATTCCATTTTATTAAAAGTACAGCGTGTGATTAGAGAGAAGACAAGAAAGGAAAAATAGTGAAAAAAACAATCAAGTAAGCAAAATGGGAGAAAACATAAAGTACAAAAGTGGGCAACATACGAGTAATATGGACAAGCAGCAATGAATGCAATGAGGACACAAAGGGTTTATTTCAGTTGCTTACCCTAAACTGCTCAGTGTCTTTTATAATTCCTAGGGGTACGTAAGACCCCTATACACATGGCATAGTTAAATACAGCACAGGATCTACAGGAACTGACAAACACCTTTCTGCAGGTGCATTTAGAAGACTACGAGACAATCCAGCACCTCAAATGGCACTTGACATTTACAAAGTGAGTAGTACATGGAATCTTGAGATGCAGATATCAAAATGGGTTAATCTAATTGTGGCTCATACTCAGTGTCACCTGAGGTGTCTCTGTATAACAAAAAGAGTTCCTATAGCTCCTGTGTCTAATCTGTCAACCTTATGTGGATGTGACAGACACCTGAAGTATCTCAAATAACCTTAAATGCCTCTCTACAGGCAAATGAAATGCACCGTTATTGACTAGCAGAGCAGCACATACATCTCACTCACGTGCAAAACCCTGTATTTAGGTATCAGTATTTAAGTGACTAAGACGAGCTTAATGTTGTACAACACAACAAAATCAAAAGAGATAAACAGAAGTCCAAAGTATCACAGCATACTATGAGGATTTGAGGGGGGAAAAAAATTTAAAAGTATTTTTAAGGTGAAGCTTTTATTTGTGTTCCCTCCAGGTTCCATGCAACTGAGAAGGAATATACAAGCTACACAAGACATCTGCCTTCCAAAAATTCCAGGTGCTATTTGTAAGGAAAAAGTGACAAAAAGAAAGAATTTCTGTCTTGATCACACTTCATTTAGCAACTGACAGCAATACATGGAAATAAAACATACGGAAGCAGAGTTATGGCTATCAATCAGTCATAGAATGTTTTGTGTTGGAAGCAACCTTGAAAGGTCATTTAGTCCAATCCTCTTGCAATAAGCAGGGACAGCTTTAACTAGATCAGGTTGCTCAGAGCCCCAGAGAGAATGATGGAAAAGTGGATATTCAACTTCTTACTGAATAACTAAGACTATTTGGTAGCTCTTGCATTTGGAAGCTACTAGAATAAAAAAGAAAGTGAAATGGCAGAAGGGATAGCATTGATGTGGAGTCTTTGAGATTTCATTTACAGATGCAACTTAGCAATAATTTTTAAATATTAATATCCCTTACCTGTTTTCTGTATTCTATTTCTGTGCGTACAGTGTGCTCATCATTACCTTCATCGGAGTAAGTCTCTGCTACTGCAACTGGAACACACGTTCTACGACTGGTTACAAATTCTTCGTATTTCCTTGTTACTGAGGACCTCTCTTCAGTATTGCAATACTCAATGTCAAAGCAAGTGTTGTCTATCTCCTTTCTGACATCTGTCATGGCATAGTTATTTTCCTCTATGTCTTTGGCAGAAATTTTCACCAAAGTCGTCCTTTTTGCTGTTGGTTTGAGCCTTCGTTTCATTATTTTGCCACAACGATCCAAAATTCTGCCTTTTGCAATCTGCAGACCCTCGTGAATCCGTGCAATGGCAATCTGACACTTAGTCATCTGTCCACTTTCCTCTTGTCCCATCGAGGAGTCAGTACTGAAGGAACTCAGCAGCAAGGCAATGAATAGGTTGAGCACCTTAAAACAATTAAAGTAAGATGAAGACATTACTGCTAACAGAAAAGACATTTTGGAAAACCTTCCTTACATAAAAAAAACCCTCAATCTCAATTTCATCGACCACTTCAATGAAATTATTTACTATTGTACTAGAATATTAACATGGTATGATACGGCTTCTTCTGGAAGTAAAGAAGTGAGGGCTTGAGTTTATGAAATATTTTTTCACATGCTCTGATGTTCATAAAGTATGATGAGGTAGATATGCTGAAAAGCAGCAGGTAAAGATAAATTTTAACAACATCACTATCAAACAGGATCTGGTATATACCAAAAGACCAAGCAGATGGATAAGATTTCGTCTTCCAGTATATATATGTTAGAATTAGTGTATATCACACAAATTGAAAAGTCTGGGTAATCTAAGATTTTGATAATATAAGTTGATAAGCATTAAAAGCACTGAACAGTTTGGTTATTTGATTCTAGCAACATAAGAAAATGAAAAAGATCAGACACCAAGCTATCAAAAGCACTGCACTTCACTACTCTGGGTAGAAGCAATAATTTTGTGGGTTTTGCCTAGCAGCTACCTCTTGTGTAAGAAAGAGGAAGACGAGAAAAGGAAAAAGAGATAGAAGAAAAACATATATTAAGTAACATCTGGAAAAGAGAATAGTGTGGAAAAAGTGAAGTTTGCCTCAGAAAAATAATGCCATTGTAACTGAATACATTCAGTAGGGACTGAAAGATAGCTTGAAACTCACCACCAGGTTTCCTATCACCAGGACTAGTAAGAAAATGGGAAGACAGAGCCCTTTTCCAGCCACTTCCATACATTCCCACATGGTTTCAATCCATTCTCCACATAATATTCGGAATATAATCAGGAACGAATGACAAAAATCTTTCATATGCCAACGTAAATCCTTATCAGTGCTTATTTTAATGTAATTTGTATCATAATAACTGCCCAAAACCTGCTTTCCTACTACAGCAAAAATAAATACAGTGATAATTAAAACCAGAGTGAGGTTACCCAGAGCACCAACTGAGTTTAGAATTATTTTCATTAGAGTATTTAAGGCTGGCCAGGACTTTGCCAGTTTGAAGATCCTGAGCTGTAAATAAAACAAAAGAGAACAATGTGAGTGGCAACACCGCATAGATAGCACAGCACACAAAAAACAGACCCTGCATTCATCATGCTCTCTTTACTTCTGTAACATCATCATAATTTTTTCCCCCAAAGAAAGGTTTTTAATCGTTCTCATCCAAAAGTGCTGTGCTTAAGCTCAGATGGTTAAAGTTAGTGAGAACTGCCAAAGGAAAATTTCAAATTGTTTGCGCAGTTAGATATGAGCATGTGTAAGTCTATTAATATTAAGAGCAATAATAATGGTAACAATGAAGTGGCTTATAAGTACTTGGACAAGGCTTATGAAATGTCTGCATTTTGGACCAAATCAAACGTAATCAGACAGAAACTGAATAACTTATTTTTTCTACCTTTTAGCAAACAGACTTAAAATAGGATCTGGAAAGCCATATGGGATCTATCCTATGCACCCTTATGAGTAAAAAGAACATTTTTTAGTTAAAGTAGCATTCAGGGCTGTTAAAATTTCTCAGTCATGATACCTAAGATGTCAAATTTCTAGATGCGATGACTCTGAAAAGCTTTGAAGAATATTAGAGGTAATTTGCAAATACAACACTCTAAATGCACAGCAAGGATGTAAGCAAAAAATTTACATTACACAGACATCTCAGAGCTGCTACTCCTTTTCTCTAAGATGGAGGATAGCCTTGAGGAAAGCTATTTTCCAAATTTCAACCAAAAAAGAAAAGCTATGAAGGAACATTTGCTATCCTTAAGCTTATGAAAACACTCAGATAATGTCTTTTCCTAATTAAATTCTGAAATACAGCTGAGAAGAGCCACTGTAGAGACCTAACAGAGAACCAGTGAACTCACTGCTAGATCAAACCTCCAAGAGGGTGCATCATGTCAGAGACATACACAGTATAATAAACATAATAAATGTACTCTTTAATATTAATTTAATATTTGCTCTACTTAAACATTCATGTCTGGTTACTATTTACCAACAAAACTTATTTAACATATTCATCAGAAAAAGTATTTCACTGTAAATTTTTACAAAAAAGCTATACAGCACATGTACTTTTTAAAAAGAATAAAGAATTACCAGCCTGAAAGATGACAGGTTCTCTTTAAAGCTTATGAGGCCAATCATAACAACTATGCTATCAAAAATATTCCATTTTTGCTGAAAATAGTTGTAAGGATCTAGAGCAATGATCTTCAGGATCATTTCTGCTGTAAAAATCAGGGTGAAGACCTGGAAAGACGAAAAAGAAATTCAGTTGAAACTCACAAAAAAAGTGTGTCTCCTTATGGAACTGTTCCAGTATAAATATGGGTTTATAACTCCATAGTGACTCTACCATAGACCTAACTCACCTTGTCACTTATATAAATCATATCTCGGTAATGGCTTGACATGTCAGGGTGCTCCAGAGCCATGAATAAGGTATTCACAATAATGCAAACCATGATTAAGAGATCAACAAATGGATCCAAAATCACTAATTTCGCCTTCTCTTTTACTAGTCTCCAGAATGGGCAACAATTCCAAATGAGATACTTTCGAGCAAAACGTTTCAATAATGAAGGGCATCTCATTTTTGACTCTTGCAGTTCTAAATGACAAAGAGAGAAAGCGATATATGGATAATCTTAGGTAGAATATCATAGTGTGAAGAAAAAGACAATCAGTCATAAAAAAGATTGAAGAGAAAAATCTATCTCGTGAGCAGAACGGCATCATTTAAAAAAAAAAAAAAAGTTTCATTCATTCTATACAAACTAATCACAGGCTATTGAAAGGTCACCACCACCAAATCTCATAATTACAGACACAGGTGATATTACCCACCTCTTCATATGTTTATTTTACTACTGAAGGATGATAAAGCATCTGCATTAAGGCGAAATAATTGTCTCTGGGAAACTGACAATTTGTTCTGTGTGAGTTGTTTCTGTGAAATCACAGGTGCAACATGAGTTCAATAAAAGTCCAGGATAAAATGGAGACGGGCATCCCCCATATCTTGGTGTCTATTGTTGAGGATAGGGTCACAAGAGAAGTCAAGTTAGAGGAGATCTCAGGAGATCTCTGTTATAACCCTCTTCTCAAAGCAGGGTCAACCTTGAGGTGAGATGTCCTCTGTCTGATTGTCCTCGTGGTGAAAGCTTCTCCTTACATAGAGTTTGAAGCTCTCTTCTTTCAATTTATGTCTGTTGTCTCACCTTCCCACTGCGTAGCACTGTGGACAAACTGGCTCCATCTTCTTGATAATCTTTCTGCACACTGGAAGGCTGATAATAACTTCCCTCCAAAACCTTCTCTCCAGGCTGAACCAGCCCAGAACTGGGCAAGTGCTCCAGCCAACGGACTTGGCAGCCTTCTACTGAACAAGTAGCAAGTCCTCTGTTGCCTTGTCCAGGTTACTTAGGACAAAGCGTGTCCTAGGACACCCCCTGTGGTGCTCCATTTGTTATCTGTTTCCAGATGGAACATGACCTTTTTACTGGACGCTCAAAGCTCAAACATCCAACCATTTTTCTTGTCTAGCTGGTTGTCCACCCACACAGACCCTAACACCCTAATCGGGATGAAAAAATATCATGGGAGACAGTGTCAAAAGCCTTGACAAAGTCAAGGTAAATGAAAACATTTTTCTCCACTCATCCACAAACCCCAGTCATTCTATTGTGCAAGGCAATCAAGGTGGTCAGGCATAATTTACCCTTGGCAACTGCGAGTTACAGTTACATAAGATATGAGAATACATATTTTACTGATATTTACATTAGATTGCAGGATAATTTCCCTTAGTGACTTTTAAAATAATGCTGACTGCAATATTTTAATCTCTTAGGTCAAGTTACACAAATATGGTATGAAAAACACTCTAAAGAATGACTTACGCAAATTATCTGTAATAACAGTGGCTGCACTCATTAACCTCTGTCTTCGTAAAGGATCGTTAATAGAATCCACTGACAATTCATAGGACAGCAGTATCTGCCTCTTTAGTTAGAAAGACAATAGAAGACAGATTAACAAGGCAATATAGGCAATAATATAATAATTATGCCTAGAATAAGATGAATATATCTTTCTAAATACACGTTATCATGAAGCCTTACCTTTCTTGAAGAATGTAAAACAAAACAATACAAAAATATCATTGTTTGCCTTTGAAGGCAACGGACTTTTCATCAAAACCAGCAATATTTTCCAAGAAGTTGTTTGCTTTTGAAAATATTTAACAATAATAATAATGCCCTTATATAAGAAGCATAGAACCAATAGTGGCGGAACAAAGGAAAAAAATCATTCTGTGTTTCTAGTGACTGATAAAAAGTACATACAAAAAGAACACTAGTGTTGAATAAATTCTTGGCTATTTAACTAAGATTTATTGATTACTGAGGTATTACTTTGCTCTCTATTGCTGGTAAAATCCTTGCAAGAATACTTTTGAACAGACTAGTACCAGCTATCTCAGAAGAACTTCTACCTGAAAGCCAATGTGGTTTCAGAGCCAACAGGAGTACCACTCACATGGTATTTGTTCTCAGACAGCTTTTTTTTTCTCAGACAGCTGCAAGAGAAGTGTAGGGAACAGAACAAAGGACTCTGTGTAACTTTCATTGACCTCACCAAAACTTTTGACACTGTGAGCAGAAAAGGCCTGTAGCAGATCTTGGAACGATTAGGATGTCCTCCCAAGTTCCTCAAAATGATTATCAAAGATTCCATTAATGGCACATTAACACACACGCCCACACACACACTTTATAAAGTCTAAGTAGACAATTGTAAAACACAGGTTGCAAAGAACAGGTGAGACTCTGAGGTAGGGAAAACCAGAAAGAACAAAGATCCAGTACATAATTAGAACTACCAGCTGACACACACACACAGCATCTTACTATTCCCCTTCAGTACAACTTGATTTTTTTCATTTTCCCTCTGTGTAGAGGGAATGTAAGTAAAGATATGTCTTATCATTATTTCTAACTTTTATGATAATATGGTTTTTATGAACATATTCTATAAAACTATTATTCAGGGAATGAAACTGATATCCTTGGCCTATTTTGTTTAATAATAATTATTTCTTTTTATCTCTCTGGTGTTTTAATGACTTGAAAAGCTAAGCAAAACTTAGCTGATAGAACTGTAATGGAATAGACATATAAAATCAATTAACCATAAAGTGTTAAAATGGTCATTTTTCTATCTGTATTTTTTCAGAATCTAAAATATTCAATTAGACTATTCTTAGCACATCCCAGACACTGATGCAACTTGTCCTTACATTCCTTTCTACAATATTTGGTGTTTCAGAGGAGACAAACCTAGAAAAGCTTGTGTGCCAGCCTGACTAAAGTTCTTAATCTTTTCGTTGAAATTCACATCTGTTCAGAAGCATTCAGAGTTAGTGTTTTTAGAAAGGTTAAGAGCATTCCCCAACACTGAACTGGTTACTGCTGCTCATCTATCTCTAGCTGAAGTGATGAGGACTCCTCTGACAAATTGGAAATTAAAATAGGGGCATACACTAGAGAAATAGCCCATTTGGGTTCTTATAGAACTGACTACATCCTACCTAAAAGTTTCTAGCCAATATGCTTTTCCTTTTTGACTTAGTATCCTTAGCCTCTTTTTGTGATTAATGTAGAGAGCACATTGTGTGAAGAGCCTTCATTTGCAGCAGAGCTAAGTACTACCAGTAGTTGTCACAACATGAAACAAAGTGCCATGTTTGATGCAGTTTATATGACTAATGGTAGAACTCTACACTGGAGCAGCACACACTGCTTAGAACATGTTCTAAGCCTTCCTTTTCTTTTTCTTTATTATTTTTTCTTTTTCTTTTTTTTTTTCTTTTTTTTTTAGATATGGAATAGCAACATTTGTAGGACAAAGTGAGAACTGAGGTGTAGGGGAGCGAAAGGAAGCGAGTGTACAGGTGGACTAGCCATCTTGAAGAACCTTGACTGAAAACTGGCTTCTTCTGCTGTCAAATGATCATCTCTAAGTGTGCGTAAGACAGCATAAGACTACAACCAGGATCTCACATAGTCACAGTTACCTGGACCAGGGTCTTGGAATTATTCATGCACATAGTGTAGAGACATCTGTTAGCAAGCACAGCAATGTAGTTTAAACTCTGCAGAATATACTCCTGAAAAGTGGATTCCACTTAACACTTCTCATGCCAGGTTTTAATTACCTTTTTTTAAGAATTCCTATACAGAGATATTCATAACTCTGCCATACTCTGCACACAGGGAAGGGAAGGCACTTTGGGAAGGCTCTGAAAATGTTATTTCTGAAATGTAAAAATACAAATTGCATTTGGTATCCAGCCTGTGCAGATTTGGCAGCCTTGGAGAAGTACGGTCTAGGAACTAAATCAAATTTACCTCCTGGCTCAGTCCTCTCCTGCAACAGTCACAGACTTAGAAGAAAAATATTAAAAAGGGATAATCAGTCATAATAAGTGATTTTTACATTTATAGAAGATATGACACCTGCTATGAAAAGACTTTACTTTTCCCTCAATGGGTATAATAATACACTACCCTGGATTGCAACAGAGTGTTGCCTTTAAGTAAAGCAGAACCAAATTAGGTTACGAAATGGCATAACATTCGTAACACAGCAGGGAAAACACTAATGATCTCTATAAGAAGCAAATACTATACTAAAGGAGATGACAAATGGCAATTGCCACCAAGTGGATGATTTTGACTCCTTCAGCTCAGACACATAATTTAATATAGCTAGGATCACAGAATTCAGAAGAAATTCTGACCATGCTGACTGCCAGAACAAAAACCTAATCCATTTTAGCTAGGATGACATGTCTGATAAAAACTCCCCTACAGGGACACTTTTCCAAAGGAAGGAAGTTGGGTCATAACTCCTTTAGCTCTGCTACTGGAATATTTCCATTTTCTGTCAGATGGGTGGGAACAATTCTGATATTCTCCCAGAAGAAAGAAGAATCTGGAACAGACTGTCATGGAGGGCATAGAAAATACGTTGGCAGACAGAAGGGTGAGGGTTGATATCAAAATGATGTGATAATATGTGATGCTTTCCATCTCTTCACATTTAGAGATCCTGATCAGTCACAGTAAATGATCACAAAAGAAATGAAAGGAAGAAATACATCTCAGAAGGTGAATGAAGACTAGTCTGAAATTCCAGAATGCATTATCAAAGGCGTGGCTGGGTTTCAGTCAAGCTGTTGTCTGGACATAAACATCTGATTTTGCAGCATTTGTTTTTCCAGTGGATGCTGTTTGGTTTAAGTCACGAGAGAACAGCTGTTGCTGAACCAGTATAAGGGCATTAAAAGCTTTCTTTTTAGATATTGACAAAATGACTCGGTGAGATTCAAGTTGAGTAGGCTCTCTAGAAGTCCTCTCACTCCACCACTCCAAGCAGGACAACTTCAACTGTAGAGCCTTTTCCAGCTATGCTCTGAATAGCTCCAAAAAAGAAGACCTAAAAATTTCTCTGAATGATCTATCTGAATCACCTCTGTCACGGTGATTTTTTTTTCCACTCAATAACTAAGTGGAATTTCTCTCATTGCAACTTGTTCCCCTTGACCTTCCACTTTGCACCTGTAAGAAGATTTTGGCTTCTTCCTCTTTATACATTCTCATTAGATATTAGTAGACAGCAAGAATCAGTTTCTTCCCTTTTTCTTTTCTCCTTCAGGCTGAACAAGTCCAACCTCTCCAGCCTTCCTCACATATCATGTGCTACAGCTGCTTAATTATCTTGGTGGCCTCCACTGGGTTTGTGGGATATCTCAACATACTCCCTTGCTGGAGAGCTCAAAACTCAACACAATATCCCAGGTGCAGTCACACACACACTGACCATGCCGAGTGAAGACGCACACATGGTCTAAGCATTGAAAAAGTAACAAATCTATACTCTGCATGGATGCAGGACCATTGGTAACATGATAATAAGGATTTTTCCTGAGATATATGGCATTTTACCAGTGTCAAAGGTACTGTGAAAAAAAAATCCAAGCAGGAATTACAAGTCTTAATAGTAATTTCTTAATGGATTTAGAAAGGAATGATGACCAGAGAAGCCAGAAGTCACTGCTGTAATCAAGACATGAAATAGCACTTGTGGGATTCAGCCTAGTATTCAGACATCTGCATTTTATTTGTGCATAATGCATCTAAAATCCCATTATAATTGATGTTTGTTTCTTTGATAACTTTGATTCACTTAAACATAAGTGTCTGTAGCCATTTGAGATGGTCTACTGAGACATTTGGTATCTTAGGCATCCACAGTCTGAGACTAAGCAGACATGACACATCATGTCTGAACCCTTCCTTAGAGTAGGTGGAGAACAAGTAAGATGCTCTAGAAATCCTCTAATGTCACCAAATATCAATTTGTGACTAAAAAAAAAAATCTCCATTCCACTCTTGACACTTTAGAACACAAATCACATGTAGACACCAGCAAACAAAAGCCTGGAGTGCAATACAGTTGCCTGAATCCAGGAATTTAGTAGCACTTGAGATGCTACAATAAATTTGAGATATCCAGACAGTGCTGGAAGATGTGCCATAAATGCCAAAGATATCCAGGATATGCAACCTGCCCAAGAACATCCAAAATGGTACTAAATGCTTATTTTTGCACATTAGAAGTCTTAATATTGAACTAGCTGCAACCCTAAACACCTAGGTCAGAGAATTATCTGTGTCTACAAAAAAAAAAAAAGAAAGGTAAGGTCATTAGGGAAATCCTAAACCTTACAGGATTTTATGTTTGTTTATGCAGCACAATAGAGACGCTGATAGATTCTACCGCAGTTGTAAGTGCAGAGCTTTATGATGTGCCATAATTATGTTGCTGACAGCCACTTGGGACCTTGCTTTCCAGTCCATATAGCTCTATCTCACTCTGGTAACAAAAATCTAACTTTCAGATTGCTTTTTAAAACAACTTAATCCAAAGCATGCAAGAAGAAACGAAAAAAAAAAAAGGGCGGGGGGGGCTGCAAATAAAGAAAGCTTTTCTGGTCATCAAATTGTCATATCACATGCAAATCTAATGAATATATCTTCTATTTCAAATACTTACAAGCTTCTTGTGGCAGCGACCAGGCTGTGAATTAAACATATGCTCCTCTTTGTCATGATCATCTAAAATGAAGCTTTGCCTTAAAACAGGGTTTTCTTTCTTCAGCTCTTCTTCTTCTGAATTTTTCAAGTCAGCAACTGATATTTCAGACCTGACATCTAAGGCCTTATTAACTTCTCCTGCAGCCAACATCTGTAAAAAAATAGCAAAAGATCTGCCTATTAATGCAAGGCAAATACTAACGCATGGACTAGGACCATATACAGTTTAATCATTATGCTACCTGAATGCTTTGCACTATCAATTCTTACTTCTCAAACACAAACCTTCTGTAAAAAGGAGTACAAAGTGCTACTCACAATACTGAAATATAAAGCACGGTTACTTATAATCTACTGTAATTAAAGTTTGTCCTTGCCACTTTTGCTGTTGTACTTCTATCTGAATTACAGAATATTATGGTGTATCCTTTGACTCTCCTGTTCTTGCTTTGGGAAGGATCCTGAGCCCAAAGACAACAGAAAACTAAGGGCTCAAAATCCTAAAATGTTAAAACTTTCTTAACTATTAATCCTGTTTTGCTGAAAGAAAAACAGAAGGAAGAAAATACCAAGTTAAGCTTGGCAAGCTGGAATTTCAGACAGAGAAACGTAGGCCTATTGACAGCTGTGAAGGAGGAATTTGGTGAACCGGTGATGCCTTTGACCTTAATGATGAAATTCAATAGGTGCTAGAGCATATTTGTATTACAAGTCTGACTTTTCTGATTGTTGGAAGTAAATGAGAGGTATCTTCTATAAAAAAGTTACTAGATAAAATACATTTTAACACTAATTTTCAATCTATCTTGTTGCCCTCAGTTCAGAGCTTCACTTCTGCAAAATAAAATAAAAGCAAAGTGGTCCTTGGTTGCACACAGCACGAGGACTGAATGAACCTTGGCAATACTGTGCCAAGAGGAAACACCGTAGAAATCTCATGTATATCTATTAGCTCTTCAAACCAACAGCACAGTAACTACTGCTGTCTCTGGATGTCCTTCTGCACTAAGATAAAACTAAGGGCATCAGCCTGGGCAAAGACCTTCTGCATGCAGTCACTCAAAAAGAGGCATGACATCCCTTAAATAAATGAGAACAGTGGCTCTCAGAAAGCTTGTATTTTTAATCAATCCCAAAATCTATCAGCATCAGAACTTCCAGTCTTAGGGAACTGTAGAAATTACATTTCTTATGGATGCAAATTTATCCACTCATACTTCCTTCATCAGACTAAGCAGTAAAAGCAAAAAGGAATTTTTGTACACATCAGTAGTGGTAACGTACAAGAATGGGGCAAACCACAGAGTACAGGCACCTATGGAATCACAAAAAAGCTATATACTCATCAGCAAGCTATTCCTATACAATGTCAGATCTGCAAAAACTTAATACGACTTAGCTTGGACTCATGCTGTTTGCATTATAGAAATGTTTATAT
>NW_009726382.1:8970-10425 GCF_000703405.1 Apaloderma vittatum | reverse complement strand
GACTTAGTGGGGAAGTAATTTAAATACGTTTTTTAAATCCACGAGGAAAGATTTAATTTAGGTGGTTTTTACACTTTTAAATTTATCCTGAGCAACTACGTCTTGGTCAATAATTTAAGAAAAAATCAGTGTAAAACCTGAAAATGTGATGAGTAAGGTTGAAGCTATTAACAGAGTGCAGGAGACGATGGGAATGAACTGCAGGTGGGGCTCTGAACCTCCACCCATAAGTAACCTTTACATCCAAATGTTTATGTTTTAGTGCTTGAAATATTAAAAATGCCATCGATTTTATTCCCAGGGAGGTGGTGGGAAAATACTCAGTAGCTGGACCTGTTTCAAATCTGAACTTAATTCTCTGTCTTTGGAAATAAGGTATGCCAAGGAGGAAAGAACACAACAAAGAAAATGTTAACACTGACTTGGCTTCGGTGTCGATCTCACATTGGCAGCATCTCTGGCTAAGCCAGGCTTGTTGACCTGAAAGTAGTAAGGAAAAGGGGGGTAGAATGTGGAGAGGAGGGAGCATTGTATCAAAAATGCCAGCATCTGATTTCAAGATGGAGTAACAGTAGGTGCTGATTATAGGCTTTTCCTGAATTTGTTTATGGTGTATTTTGTTGTGTGTTTTGTTTTTGTTTTTTTTTACTCCTGGTGTGATCCATTCAGCCTCTGAAGCTAAAAGGTCTAAGGCTGACTGGAAGGTTTAGTTAACAGCATGGTGATAAACTTAATTCTTCCAATCTCCTGATTTCCTCTTGTCTCAGAATGAACCTTGCTTCTTCCTGGTGGGTTTTCAATAGGAAAGAGTGGAGGAAAAAAAAAAAGAGATGGGCAGAATCATCTGTTCTCTTGCTATTTCACTTGCTAATCAGAATTGTTTCTACTCATCAGTCTTACTCCACTGATTAATCTAATATTTGTCTTGTTAATGAGGCAAGACCTCAACATGCTACCCCATTTGCATTGAGAGATCTTTTTCTTTGGTATATTCTAGCCCTTTGGGTTTTTAGCTGTTACCATCTCTTCCTAACTTTTAGTTTTAACTCATCCATAAAACTGGGAAGAAACAGTTGTTTTTTCCTTTTCTTTTCTTTTTGCTTTCTGTGCAGTATTCCTGCCTGTTTTCAATACTAAACAGTAGTCTGCTGTTTAACTGTAAATGTCAAGCTGAGAAAGCTTATCTTACCAGGGGACAGGAATAATACTATATAAATTCTGATAAAAAAAGTTATACAAATAAGCAGATGTTCTCAAAATGTAGTTCTGCCTGATTTTTCTGCATAATCTGCAGCAGTCGTGCAACTGCTGACATTTATTGGGGTCTTTAGGTCATCCCAATAACCCCTACTTATCTTTTTACTTCTCTTCATCTTTTCACTCAGGCTTCTCTCCCTTTTGCTGCAGCAGCATATGCTTCTCATGGCACTACTGTCGTTTCTTGAAAAGCATACA
>NW_009726382.1:4194-8939 GCF_000703405.1 Apaloderma vittatum | reverse complement strand
TTCCTGCTGTGGCATAGTCCTAAAGATACAGTCCTGACTGGTAGCTTTTTCCTTATCAAATTACAAGCAAGTATCTGTGATTACTTCTAAACTATTAAATATTTTTATTTATGAACAGGAAGACTGCATATTTAAAAGACTGATCTGCAAAGGACTTGACTTTGTTCCTTCTAGTTCTTGAAGAACCAGATCTTCTTCATTAGGCTATATATCCAGAAGACTGGAGATATATATATATGTGTGTGTGTGTGTGTATATATATATATATATTTAAAACTGCATTGTAGGGCAGAACAACAAAAATGCCTTAAGGAGCCAACTCAAGAAAAATACACATGTTCAGAATATTACTGAAATCCGCTCTTTAAAAACAAACCAACCACGCAATGCCAAAACAAAAAAATCCCACACAAAACCCAAGCAAAAAGCCCCAGCAAACTTCAAGATATTTGGAAAGAAGAGATCAGCGTTTTGAAGATGCCCTGCACAGGACAATCTTGGGTAGTATTTGTTGCTGTAGAACCTGATCACCCTCTGCGCCAGTAATAAAAAACGGTACATCATTTTTGATCCTTCGGCTGTATGACTTCCCTGCTTTCACCAGGGGCGGGGGGTGGGAGTAATTTTTCAGCAAAAGCATTTTTTTTAATTGAGGCTTAGTTTACAGACAGCTGGCAAAAGCATGCAGCAATCAGATGTTATCAGAGATTGCAATCCTTAATATCTTCAGTCTGCCAACATGGAAGGTATAATAAGGGAGAGGGCTCTACAGCATCACCAAGTGCTCAAAGCAGACAAATTGCAGATTTGTTGTTTGACAGTAATTGTTGAAAATGCAGAATAATAAAGTAAATTACTTTCTATGGCTTATTTTCTTCATCTGAGCATATGCTGTGTGTTTATTTTGAATGTTTAACTGTTTATGCAGTTTAATTGCTGTAAAGCTGTTACGAGTTAACTTGTGTTTGCCTGAAGCTATAGATGACTTCTGAATGACTTTTACTGATTAGTACGTATTGTATCAGTAGTAGCAGTGGAAGCCAGTTGTACCAACGAGTACTATTTTTTGAGAACAATGACTTCTCCATCTACTATGCTAATTTAGAGATTCAGCAATCTATTTTTTTTTTTTACTGTGCTTTTGTGGTTTTTTGGTAACGTGTTCACTTAGTCACTCATCTGGATATTATCTTCTCCTAAAGCAAAGCTGTTGCATCCTTAATGCCCCTGAGCTGTGGCAGGAGACTGCGGTTGACACACCTCTTTTCAGTCTGCTAAATCAGCTGTACAGACTCATAGTTTGTTTTGATGAGAGCCTGTTAGTTTGGTGACTGATTCTGTCTCATGTAGAGAAAATTCATCATAGAATCATAGATGTGTTGGGCTGGAAGGGACCTTTAAAGGTCATCTGATCCGATTCACCTGCAGAGACCAGGGACATCTTTAACTAGATCAGGTTGCTCAGAGCCCCATCAAGCCTGGCAAAATGCATATCATTATGAAATGTTCAAAACAGAATGAAGTGTCAAATCTCTGTTAATTTCTCTGAGGAAATAATACAAATTTCTTTCAGGCTGGACCATTAACCAAAGTGACAATTTGTAAGGACAAAGAAGGAAAACCTAAGTCTTTTGGATTTGTCTGCTTTAAGCACAAAGAGTCAGTGCCTTACGCAGTAGCTTTGCTGAATGGAATCCGTTTGTATGGAAGACCAATTAAAGTGTGCTACCGGTTTGGTATGTTTAGCAGTATCAATGATTAAGTCTGTTACTTTTTTATTTTTAAATGGCTATTTTTTACTCCTACAGTGCTTTACAAAATGACGATTTAGACTTTAAACAATTTTCAGTAATATTTTTAAGGAAACAAAAATGTGACTTTTTGCATAGGGAAGGTTTCAATCTTTGTATTTTTTGTCTACTAAGGGAATAAAATAGGCTGGTTCAGAACAGCATAACTTGCAAGCCAGCTCAGACCACACTGTAAGGGAAACATGGCAACAGGAGTTTTCACGCCAGATTGCATTTAGGAATCAGGGTGTGGCTTTAACTTGCAGTCTGGCAGGAAAAGTTGATTAAGTGCAGTAGCTGTCAAGCTATTTGATAATTTTTATGCTAAAGCCACAGAGTTATCAGAGCTGTTGTCTTAAGGGGATTGTAGTTTGAAGAATGTAGTCAAATCAGAGTCACATTCTTCATTTTATCCTTATGAAAATAAGCCTTCTAGAGAGCTAATGATCAGGCAGCGTTTGCAGTCCAAACATTAAGGACCCATGTTCCCACTGTGTGCTGTGTGCTCCTTAAAAGGCCAAATAGAGCACTTACTGCGTTTAAGTAGAATGGCTGAGGTTCTTAAAGCAGAAGTATTTCCCCTCTTTGTCAGCGAATGGGAATTACTGTAAGTGAATAAATGTGAAATAAATGTTTTTCAAGCAGTAAAACGAAGCTACAGATTATCTGCGATAAACGGCACCTTAGCTTTATATATAACCTAAGATATACTAGCATATTACAGATGACGCAGAACACTTCCTGTGTTTTTAACTTATTAATTGAATAGTCGTTACTGAATAGTCATTGTGCTCTTGTCTTGCTTACAGGGAGCTCTCACTCATCAGAACTAAACAGCTCAACACATGGTTTTGAGAACTATAGTGACTTATATTCACCTTCATATAGGTAACAAAGATCACCTGTGAATGGACTGTTTTATTCTAAATTTTAAAAAATCTTATTCAGAAAAATAGTTGATGTGGTGGAGCAATCTTTAGGCTTTTCCTTAAAACAGCTATTGCATGCTTTAATTGCATCCTTACCAATGACTTGCAACAGGCTCTAGTTAATTTTCAGTTAATTTTAACGTTTGGTTATTTAACTTGCCAGAGGTTCAGTTAGCTTGAATTTTCCACTCAATTTTTTACTGCAAGATGTAAAACTGTGAGAAAATATTGAAATACAGTGTGTGTACTAACAACGTTTGCAGTTATTAGAGGGGAAAATAGATGACAACGGAGATTTATTTTTTTTTTAAAACCCCACTGATTTTATATCTCTATTTTTTTATGTGTATATGTACAAGCGTCGTGCACATGTGAATACACAGGTATAAACCTGCTATAATGGAGGTCTGAACACCCCAGTTTTCTGCATTTCAACATTTTTATTTACAAATGTGACAGAACTCTCTGTGGAAGCCAGACTCCCATGGTGATACTTAGAAGTCTTTTGCATCTGCACTTAAGTACATGTGAGGATTACTCATTAATTGAGCCTTTGGGTGTATTTTCCTTGGTTGTTTTTTTTTTTTCTTCATGGAAGTCCAGCTAGTAATATCTCAGTTCTCCTGGATATTCTCATTACAGCCCAAGAGTTAAGTCTCGGCACTGTGGTGAGCAGTGTGTGCTGGACTGTCTTTTGCATTTGCCTGTTTTTCTAGGTATCAAGAGCCTTATGGATCTCCTCCATTTCCTGTTACTCCTTTTCCAATGAACAATAGTCTACCTCATGAATACTCAGACTTTCGAAAGATGGTGAGTTTGTATTAAGTTAAAAATTTGGGAACACTTTTATGAAGTTGAATTTATTCTGTATTTCTGCAAACGATGCTTATTTAATGTCTCAAAATGTGGTTTGGGCTGCTAACTTTGACGGTATTAGGTTCATTTATTTTAGCACTTAAGGGTACTATAATAACAGGGGATCTACCAAACCGAACTATTATTCTCTCACTGCAGGAATGTCTTAAAGGTGTGTAGCTTAAGGAGGCTAAAAATGTCAAAGTCTACAGATGGAGCTCTCTCCTCTACTATGTTGCAAATCAAATCCCCTTGGTGAGACAAGTTAACATACACTATGACCACGCAAGCAATAGCTTCTTCATATACAGTTGCTTCAGTCAGGGAACCTCTTACCTCTTCTACTCAATTCAGAAACGCCCAGCAGAAGCCTGAAATGCCTTAAAGCCTAATGTAAAACCTGCCTGACAAATCACAGGTGTCCAAGTTAGAGCAACAACAGTTTGAGGGGTTGTGGCCTGAACTTTTACACGTCTCTGGCCTGAACTTTTACATGTCTCTGATGTTCTCAGAGTTACGATTTACTTTCACAGCAGTAGACAGTGAGAACCCGTATTCTGCTTTCTCTCCGAGAGACCCTGGCACCCAGGGCCATTCTTGTCCTAATCTCTTTTGTCTGAGATGCTCCACAAGGCAAGGAAACTGGTGTCTCTGGGTGGTACCTGTGGGCCAAACGCTACCCACGACACTCCTCATGGAGCTTCTGAATCTGATGGTTACGGATCAGTAAGACTGAAGAAACCCAGCATTTCATGTGAGGTACCACCTGGGAACCACTGCCAGTCTGGCTGGCAATGACCAGCCCTTTGCAACTGTGGAAGCAGTGACTTCTGCATAGATGACTCTTGCTATGTGCAGCCTGGGCGGGAAAATGGAGCGGGCCTGTTTCCTGTTCTGCATGTGTGGCGGTGGCCTGCCTTCTCTCTTCCCAGACTGTGCCCTCAGAAGAGGTGGAGCTTGCACACTAGCTGTCCCATCCCTTCTGCTGTGGTTGGGAGGCTCAGGAGCATGCCACCTTCCCCACTGTTTTGCCGATGAGCTCACTCCTCCCTAACGATGCAGTGCTTAAACACTGAGTCACCAGACTCCACAGACCAGCACACACAACCAATCGCATCCCATTTTCTGCTTGCTAGAAGGAATGGTATTGCAGTGTGTCTCCGATGGTGGT
>NW_009726382.1:0-4163 GCF_000703405.1 Apaloderma vittatum | reverse complement strand
CAGCAGGAAGTGATCTTGTCTTCAAACATCTACCTTACCTTTATTCGGGTGAGCCAGGCAGATTTTTCACTTGGAGTCTGCCTGCACATATAACACGATTGGAACACTCCTCCAAATTTCTCTGGTTACTACCAGTTGGCAGAAGGCCACTCTTTTCTGACCTCTGCAATTCTATTACTGTATTTGGCCTGTGCATTTTGTAGGAGCGGTACTTTTGAGATTCTTCAGGGACTGTAGCAAGAAGCTGGGCACTTAGTGCCTTGTTCCAAGTGTTTTGATCTATGGATTCACTATACCTTGTTGGAAGGCCTCATTCCACATTAAAATTAATTAAACCAGGTTAAAAGAAATTGCAGGTGTGCATGTCGTTACATTAACAATAGGCACTGCAGTTACAAATCTTCATAAAATAGGAATGCAATGTTTGATTACCTGACAGAAGGACTAACTGGCATATTTAATTTTTAATTGGATTACATCTCTGTTCTAACAGAAATTGTCCACTTTTCCTGACTATACTAGTTGATATAATAAAATGTATAAGCTTTGTGCTCAAACATTGTGTTATGTTATTTTATAATTTATCAGTATTTTCATTGTATAAGTCAAAACGCATGCAAAATTAAATTCTTTAAAATTTTTTTACGGTGTTAACAGCTAAAGTTTCTATTTCTCTAGACGAACCATTTTTTAGCACAGCAGTACACAGTACAGAGTCCAGTGGGTCAACAGTTTGCTTACTGTCAGATGACGCCAATACAGCCTTCAGATTTATCCATCTCTCCGTATCAGATTCAAGCTGCAAATTTTAAGTCTGCACAGAGTTCTTTTGAATTGGCCTTGCCACATTCAAGTGACTGTGAAGTGCACCGGGTGGATGAAAGCAACTCTAAAAGAAAGAGAGAACAGCAAAGTTGTGACAGTGACACTAGTATTGAGGATGACAAAATGAGACAGAGAGAGCGTGACCAAAAATACAAGAAGTGCAAAGCCAAGAAAAAGAGGCATTAATTCTGTGTAACTGGATTTATTTATTTTTATATTTGCTATTTTTATTTGGGAGAAAGTCAGTCTTTCATCTTTGCACTTTATGAAAAAAGGAATGTTCAAGATTCATATTTTTTTTTAAATAGTTATGCATAAAGTGTACTGATTCTTTAGTAGATCTCAACCTCTTTAAAGAGGAAAATACTGTTTAAGGTATAGGAAACAGTTAAGAAGATAAAATTTTGCTAATAAAGGAAAAAAACTTACTTGGTTTTCCCCCACAAAAGCTACTATTTCACTAACATAGAAACTTTATGAAAATACCTAGCTTCAGCCACTCATGAAGCATATATATCACTTCAGTCACTTAGGGAATGTGTTTCTGTGAATGGTGTTAAGAATTTTCTAGAGCCCCTGAAGAAGCAAGTGGGCTAGAAATTCTAAGTATCACCTCATTGAATTATCAACAACTTTATTTCTCATCTAGCTCTGTTACTTTCAGTTAGGATCACCTTGTATGGTTATTGGAGCTGGTTTCTTTTCTGATAGTAAATCAGAGCTAAAATATGGGCATTTGCACTAACCACAAGACCTACATATATATCAATACTCAAATGTATGTTGTACTTTATGGCTGCAGTTATGTACTGACTAGAACTACACGCATATATACGTGTCTTTATGAAATTAAACTCTCTAGTGTTTTATTTGCTTATTTGAGAATCTAGATGTTCATTGTAACAAACAGGTGAAAAAGTTAATGAGTATCTCATCTAACTGACAATACAACATGAGTCAGTGGAGTTAGTACTACTACCTAAGAAAAGGTTTTCCTTTGTTTAGCAGAGGAAGAACAAACTATCTCATATTGTCATGAATCAAAGTAGTAAAATAACCTATTTTCTGTCTTTCATATAGATAGATACAGAGGTATTGTCTTATACAATACCAAGTACAGGTGAAGTGCTTTCGAGATGCTATTATATGAGAAAGGATAACACTTTATTTTCAGCTATTTAATACTGCTTCTTTAGCCTAAGAGACATTCCTTTAACACCACAGTGTGGCACCCTTGAAATGTCATTCGCGACTGAATTCAGCCTTCTCTAGAAAGACCTTACATAACAAAGGGTTGTGCCTTAAATAAGATTTAGGCCTTAGGTTTTAAGAAACTTGCTAAGTCTGCCCAGTCCCTTTTTTCCCCCTCTACCCTTCCACACAGGCACTTGCCACTTTATTGGGGTTTTTTTGGGGGGGCATATTTTTTTTTTTTAAGTGCCAGTAACTTTAGGACTAAGCTACATAGATGCAATCTAATTTATGTTGGAAGATACTGCTGACATTATACCAATAAGTCACTGATCACAAAAGTTACCTCATAAGGGAAAAAGTTAACAAGTAAAATACGCTGGATTTCTTTAAACCTGTTCCCTGTGTTAAAGAAATTTAATCAAGTAGAGGGAGAGTATGTTAACATTAGCTTAAGTTAGAAGTCAAGTTCATGAGACAAAAGAGTAAACAGATGCCCAAACCAGAGTTAGCCTACAGAAAGAGAGCCTTGGTCAGGTCTGTGCTGGTGTGTCCATTTCAGACTTCCCAATGGATAGATAACGTATAATATGCAATTATACTTTACAAAAGGAACGTCAAAAAGGATCATACTGCATGTGGCTGATAAAACATCAATACATTTCTTCTAAAGAAATAATTTTTCTTACCTGCTTTCCTCCCAGTCTTTCTTTTCCTGAGGGAGGTATGGATTTTAATACCTCTCAATAGCCATTTGTTTAAAATTCATCAGTGTGTTAAAAGAAAAAAAGCTGGGCATGTGGGGATATTCTAGAGTTACTTTAGCTGTAACAAAATTTCCTATGTACTCTGTTAAGATACCACTTTAGTCAGGGCACCATTGATATTTTACATTGTCACTATGTTTAGGAAATAAAATACTGGAAACAAAAAAAAAAAGAAACACTTGAGTTTGTCCTTAACCAAATGTTTCTACAACCCTCTATTTGTTTCAGTCATTTTTTAAAATTCTTTATGAAGATGAAGTGAATGTTTTCTATGTTAGTACTGATTCTAAATTATTGTTATTTTGACCTGGTCTTTCACTTCCCATGCTACTGGCTAGCCACAAGACCTTGCTTTCCATGCTGTTACATACGTCATAGAATCATAGATGCATATGGCCTCATTTCTCTGTTTTCGATTATGTGGAATACACATTGCATAGTTATTTCCATTATATTCTCCCAAACTTTGGGCAAATTAGTATTGCTGCAGTCAGTCATGCATTCTCATTTAAGCTGGCAATGCGCCTGGTCAACCAGAGTCAGAGGGGAGTTGCCATATTAACTATAGAGTGAAGTCAAGGTACTGATTTTTAACTTTTGGAAAAACTTAAATGTTCATGAAAAAAACACAGCAATGGATGTTGCTTTTATAGGTTCCTTCCTACCTCCTTTAAATACTATGAGGCTATATGAAGTCTCCAAAATGCAAACCTAGAAACCTATGTGGTCTGCAATCTGCTGGAGTTCTCAGTGCCGTAGTAGCCTGGTTGCTCTGACAGGCTGGAGTGTCAGCTGCTAGTTCCTGGTAGAGGAGTAGTTCTGTCAACAGCACGTGTGTGCCTTCCAAGTTGTATCTGAAAGTTGGAACTCTTCAACAGCAATGGCACTGCAGGCCTCTGATGTAGGTGAGGGACATAGCTGGTGTCAGGAAGCTGCTCACTCTGTAGGCCCATCTGAAGACAAAAGTACTGTTGTCCTTTGTCATTTTCTGATGCACTAACACACTTCTGGTAGCGCACATCCAGCCAAGAAAAAAATACCTAATTTTTTTCACACATTTAGTCACAGGATAGGATGCATGCACACCCCTGCATGCTGTTCCCGCTCCTGCCCCCTCAGTTTTGCTTAAATGCTGCCCGTTACTATCACGCACACCGGGCCTGACACTGATGAGACCAAGACCGCAACCAGAGGTGTCCTCGGCAGCTGCAGGTGGGCGTTTTAAGGCCAAAAAGCACATTTTCCCACAAGCTTGGCGGCCCTGGGGTGGCGGCTGGAATGTCAGAGCTACCGGAGGCTTCTCCTCTGGTGCACGGTGCCGCCGGGGGACCGGACGGGCCTCACCGGAGCACAGCTGCGGTCTGGGCCGAGATTCCGGCA
>NW_009726381.1:0-22731 GCF_000703405.1 Apaloderma vittatum | reverse complement strand
CCAGGCGGAGGGGAAAATTGTATTTTTGAACTAGTCCACAGCGCGGACAGGAAATGACCCCTCCAGCAACTGCTGCTTTAAAGACGAGCGGCGGTGCCTGAAGCTCTCCAGTCGCTCCCTCTCTCTGGAGCCTGTGCGCTCCCGCTCCCGCTCCCCCCCTTCCCCGCTCCGCGCTCCCCCCTCCCGCCTCCTGCTATAGAGGGCTCCCACGGCAGTTCCCAGGCAGAGCGTGCAGCCTGGATGTGTGTGTGTATGCGCGCTGCTACTTTGCGCTGTGAAGAACACACAGCCCATGTGCTCTGTATGGATGTTGGTGATACTCTGTGTAGCTTGAATCTCTGCAAGCAGGCAAGATGTCCAGCACACCACATGACCCTTTCTATTCTTCTCCTTTTGGCCCATTTTATAGGAGACACACACCATACATGGTGCAACCAGAGTACCGAATATATGAAATGAACAAGAGGCTGCAGTCGCGGACGGAGGTAAGTCCCTCAGCCTTGTTTTCCTGTGCATGGACCGTGGTAGGTTTCAGCCCGAATTCCAGCTAAAGCGTCCCACTAGACAGTACAGCGTATGCAGGCACGAACCCTAATTAATCTAGTAGTTTAATTGGGTAATCCCTCATTATGGTTCCACGCAGAGCAACTCTTTGAGGAGATACCAGCTTAGGCTGAAATCTTGAAATTACAGTACAGCACTTCAGGATTGATCATAATGCTGGGCTCAGGGAATTTCTTTGCTTTAGTGTGTTGTTTGCTCAGAATCTGTCCTGCTGGCGTTGGCAGCTATAATATTGCAAGGTATCGCCTGAGCTTTTGCACAAAACTAATTCGGAAATTTTGCAGGTTTAGGGACAGAGACAAACCTTTCTCCAGTTTTGTTCTGTAAACTCGTTAAAAATTAAAAATGAATGGTAACAGAAAACGGGAGCAGAGTTTTAAAAACTTATTCCTAGGCTGCAACGAAAGAACACATGTTCAGGCGGACCGACAAGAGAAATTCCTGTTTACATTTAGAATGCAGTTGCTTTTAGCGAGAGAGATGATCACTTCGTGACTTTATCATATAGCTGTCAAAAGTACCCAGCAATGTAAACTACATCCACTGTTGGTTATGCTTTGTATAATTTGTTAGTGGTTTACACACCCTGGCTTCTAAAACCAGACGAGCCACCACAAAGAGTATGCTGAATGGGAAGGGGAAATACTTTTTTTCACTTAAACATAAAAATGGTAGAGGCTGCGTCTTGTTATTTGCGTGATTAAATAAAGCACACTTTTTAGTCTGTTGAAGTGAAAAGTGTGTGGACTCAATCAGTGTGCATTTCTGCCCATACGTCTGCGTTTGTGCAGCAAACATTCTTGGTGCTGCAGTTTTTCATAGTAGTTTACTAGTGGTGCCCTGAAAACACTTTAAAAAAAGTATTAATAAAAGTATTAATAGTGAATGGCTTTGTATAAAGGCAAATACCTGCCAAATTCCTGCCGTGAAGCATGGTAAAGGATCTCAGATTGGATCTGCTTGTTGCATTGTAATTCTTTAAGAGAACACGAGGTTATCATAAAATAAAACACTCATGCCTGAATTGTCAGCTAAGCCACGGAGAATCTGTGACGTTTAATGTATATGATACAGCTAACGAGATGTGACCTGCTTTCTGATTGGGTAACCGCTACGGGGTAACTGCTTTTCTAACACTATTACCACAGCTAGTCCTAAAACGTTGCTGGGGAGTAATTGGTAAATACACTCCATACTGGCTAAAAAGTCCAAGTAGCTCGTTGCTCCTGGAATCATGGCAACTGTTAGGCAGTTTTGCCCCAAGTTGTTGGTTGTGGAGGGTCACTGCCATCGAGACAGTGAGGGGGTTTGGGGAGTTTGTTTGCTGCTGTTTATTTCTGTGTCTTGCAAGTCTGTTTCTTATGTTCTTGCACACATTAATGCAACGATTTCTAGACTTTTTTTTTAAGTGAAAAGAATAAATATGTATCATTAAGTGTTTCCTTCAGGGTTTTATAGGCAAGCTGTTCTGAAAAGCTGTCAGTGCTAATTTAGCTTTACTTTTTTGTGTGTATGTGTGCGATACTTTTAAAAGTGACCATATTCTGGTTGCAGTTCCTGTACAAATGTTACACTAAAAAAGTTTTCGAGAGACTTGTGAAACAACTTCCCCTCCTCTGCCTTGCTGAGGTGTGCTAAGTTAGACTTCAGTGCATTTAATTGCTGGTTTTGCTGTACACATTCACGTGGATTGTTGTGGCCAAAAAGCGATAACCTGCTCTTCCTTGCGAGCACTGTCACAGGTTTCAGCAACACTGAACTTTGACGAACAGTGCTTAGTTAATGAAGGCCTTATGCTCCAGCATCTCTTCTATTTGCTCAGAGTAAAAATACATTTGCCTTGTGGTTGTTCAGTGTTTACATTTGGGTTCTCTGGTTTTTTTTTATTTCTGAACTCTGTGCTGTAAGCATTGTTGTTTGTTGAAATATATTTTCTAACTAGCTTCAGCTCATCTCATTCACACTCCAATTAAAACACTTTACTTAATAAAAAGAAATTAAAAAAATTTAAATTAGTTTCCTGGGACACTTAGAGTTACTAGGTGTCGACAGCCTGTAGAGAATCATGCTGGCTTCTGGGGCAGGCTGGGAGTGGAAGTTTCACATTAATTTTTACGCACTTCTGAGCATATTTGGGGTTGGTAGCTGAAGGCTTCTGGAGCATGTATAGCTAGCTCTGAATTTTTTTTACTCCAGACTGATGAAGCCCTGTATGTCATGGAAGGAATGTAATTGTGCTGTGGGTGATACAGGCTTATTGCATGAACGTTTCTCTTCAGGCAGTCTTTGGAATAATGTAGGCACTGATCTCTGAAGGGGGCTGCTTGTACTCTGTGAGCCCCAGGGGGTAGGTGAGCGCAAGCAAAGCAGCTTAAGGGGAAAGAAATTACAAAGAAACTCTCCAAAAGACTGGGGGTAGTGAGCTGACAGGTTCAACTTGAACCCAACTTCTGGAGAGAGCTACTGGCAAGTAAGGCTGTATAAAAAAATGGGAACCTGCAGTTCTGATCCCAAATATATCCTTGGAAAGCCTTTGGAATTTTCCTGTTTTCCTACAAGACAAAAATGTTCCTAATAATCCTTTAGAGTCAGATTCTCTGCTGTCCCTTGCAGTGGTGGAAGTTCCAAGGCAGAACAAAATGTACATAATTTTATTAAGTTGTACAGAGGATGGTGGAGAGCCTATGAAGAGAGCACCTGTATGTCATGTCTATCTGCTTTTTCCCCTCCATCTGTAGAGTCCATCTTTGTAGTGAATACCTGTAAATATTCTCTAGAGCTTGCAGATAGTTGAGAGATTATTTGGTAGTGAGAGATTAATCAAAAAAAAACCAACCCAGCAACTGGCTGGTAGAGACACCATTAGGGAATCCAATGGCAAATGCCATCTCTACTCCTGCTCTCCCAGCCGCAAGGTCTACGCTATGTCGTGAGAGGTAGAAATGTCCTCAAAGTGGCTCTGTGTGTGGGGACCCTCCCTGAGAAATCCACTTCTTTCACACCGGTTTGTGTGAGCTTTGGGTAGAAGGAAGGAGTTGCCGGTGTGAAGAATGTGCTCCGTGTGTTAAGCAGACATAGTACAGAGCGATAGAGAAAGGTTGTTTAGATGCAGCATGGCTATCTTTGTTCTTCTTGTTTTCTTTAGGAAGAAATGGTAGTCGTGAAAGCAAAGAATTAGCAACTCTAGGCTGTGCTAGATGTGCAAACTTTTACTCTCCAAACTTCATACAACTTTATGGGCTTTTCAGGCAGAACATTTTTAAATTCAGGGTCAGTCTTAGGCGAAGAATTCCAATCACACCCAGGCAGGGGGTGGTTTTATGATGTAAGTACTGGCAAAAGTCCACCACCTAGCTAATTCTTATATGATCTAAAGTAAATTAGGGAGTCTGAGTTACTAACTAGTGTACAGGAATTCCTTACCTTCCTTAAAAGTTGTTCAAAGAAATCTAATCTGGTAATATCTTTTCCTAAGTGGAAATTAATACATGCTTTGTTAATAATACTTTGGGAGCATCTAGTGCCATTTTGTAATGCGTCAACAATCCTGATTTAAAGAAGTAAAAATGAATATTTAAAGGTTTAATAATCTCTCGCAGATGTAAAGATAAGTCTTATTTACTTGTATCATAATTGATTAACTTTCTGGTTAACCAAAATGCAGCTGTTTGCTTGCTCTGTGTGTGGTTTTAAGGATTTCATTTCCATTCACCCAGACTCAGTTTATCACTATATTTTTATATCTGTATTATTTTAATATTTCAAAGAAGCAATCCTGTTGTGGTATAATCAGCAGTTTCTAAAGTTCTAGGTAGCAATACACAACGTTGGTAAATTAGCTTAAATATTTTCTCTTCTTATCAAAAACTCGATGTTTAAAAAAAAGCCTGTTTTCCTCTTTGATGTTGTAAATCCTTTTCTGTTTTAATTTTTAATCATTTGAAATTGCTCACTCTTAAAACAGAAGGTGATTATATGATGTATAATTATTTTTCAGTAACATTACAGAGCGCTGTGGATAGATCACTTAAAGTTGCTGACAGTTTAAAGTTTGAGATGTTGCTTTTTATCCAGTAGTCAAAGAAACGTATCAAGTCTTTCACTTGTTTGCTGAGTCCCTTATATTGTTAGAACTATTGTGTATCATGATATATTAAATTTACCTGTATCTCTCTCTGCCACTACAAGTCATTGTGCTTTGCATCGCCATTATAAGCAAAACACGGCTTTCCTTCTGGCTAAGAGAGCAGTGTTTTAAGAGTAACTACAGAGCTTGATTAGTAGCATATTTGTTTTAAAGACAATCGTCTCAATCAAATCTTATTAAACCCCTATTAAACCATATAGTGAATTTAACAAAAGTAGAGATTTTGCAGTGGAAGAAAATGTAAAGAAAATTACAAGGAAACTAAAGCTACCAAATGACCTGGAAGCTTACACAGACATTCATATTCAAACAAATATTTAAAGCAAATCAAAGCAAAACAAAATTTCTGCAGTTTAGTGGAAGTCTCTTATTTTACTTCCTAACATTGCTATTTGATGAAATAATCTTTTCTTCTTCTTCCTGATGCATTTTTAATAGATTAGTCAGAAAAATCTACGTAGTGACATCACATTTGTTCACATAGCAACTTAGTATTGCAAACAGATCTCTCATATTGTGTACATAAGTCTGAGTTTGTCCGATGAGTTTCTTCTGTTGAAGGGAAAAACACATAAACTTCTGTCTCAAAGTATTTTGAGGAAATATTCTTTCATCCTTAATTATACTAATACTTAGTAATTCTAGGAACATGAGTAAAATATTTTAAATGAGTATTTCTAAACCATGCTTTGCTGAAACTAAAAGGTCAGTTTTAAAAGAAAACCGTGGAACTCCTTTAGGCAGACAATGATTTCAGAATAGATTCAAAGCTCTTTTTACTGATTATCTTTTATTTCGTATAGCTTTTTCATCTCTTGAAAAAATGTCAGTTGCAGCTGTTTTCAATTAAAATTGTTACAAACTAACAATTCTTATGAGGCTGGGGGAGAAGAAAAGACTCTACTTCCTTTCCATACTGATCCTTAACTTGTAAACTTGTAATCAGGGATGTCTTGCTGCTCTTTTTTTTTTTGCCCCTATAGTTATAATATAGAATGTAAACTGCCCATGTAGGAAATGGGAAGTTCTTGGGGAGCAGGGGCTGGTAAGGGTTAGGAGAGAGTTAGTATGAAAGTGTAAAAATTAATCTCATCTGCAAATCACTCTGATGCTTAGTAGCTAATTTTTTACAAAGCAACGTTTTCAACCCTTCCTTTTCTCTTTTGGATTCTTTACTCTTTAAACCATAAATCCACTTAAAAAACCCCTTAAACTCAGTCTTTCCCTGATGTAAACAAGATTTACTATGCAGATCCAGTCTCAGAAATAGAAGCTTCTGGATGGTGAGAAGGAACAAAATAGAGATCATAACAAGGGCCCAGTCCTATGCTCTTATTTAAGCTGGAGTTTTGCCTGCAGTAGGATTGCAAGATCAGATTAGAAAAAAAAAAAATCATTTGTTTTTGGTATAGACACTTTCTTTATTTACAGAAAAAGAGTACGGGTAGATTGCTAAACTCATTGCAATATTTTTAGCTGTACTCCTCACTTCAAGTGTTTTTTTTTCTGGTTTTTTTTTTTTGCCAAAAGTTGCGTATCTGCTGTAAACAGGCATTCCAACAATGCCGATACTTTTTTTAGTTGCTTCCTCCCCAAGAAGAGCTTTCTTTCCTGCACTGTATTATGTAAACAGGTCAGCATATATCCTCAGTTTTGCTGGGTGCTCTTTTTCAAAAGTTGTTTCTGGGCTACTTGAAGCCCCACAGGGGTGATCCTAGCAGGAACAAGGTTATCCCAAAGTGGCTGATGATTACTCTCCAAAAAAGACTGTGGTAGGGCAGGGCCTGATGGTCAGGCCTCAGTGATCTTATTTATTAGGCAAAAATAGTAGTGAAAGAAACCTACCCAATCCCCTGAATGAAATCTTTTCCCTGGGTTTGTGTCTTTCTTTTCCTCAGCACATTCTTTCTGTGCTAGGTTGCTGTTAGAATTTCAGGGAGAAAGCCCTGTATGGCCAGAATACTGTTTCCATTTCTATTAGATTGTTGTGGGCAGCCATGCCCGTCTAAACAAAAGGCTGTAAGTTGCTGATCTAAGCCAAGTTGTACATTTGGTACTCCTGAGGTAACTGGGGCTCAACTAGAACCACCTGCAGACCATAATCCTCAGTATGGGAACAGTTGATTCTTCTGGAGACAACTCTGTCACTTTTGTTCCTACAGGGCCAGTGAAAAATCGCCAGTCTGGAAAAATGATGCCTTTTGCAGAATTGAACATGAACTAGGAGTTGGTATTTTTTTAAAGCCTATCACCTCTTCAGGATTCAACAGTGTTGGTAGTGTAGAGTCTTTGACATAAATTTTACAGGAGGAGACTGTGAGCACCACCTTGCTGCTTATACATGACTAAGAAGACATACTCATGATGAAGCTCCTGGCCAGGGTGGTGTTCCTCTCTGCACCCTACAGACTTGAAGCATGAAGTTTCAGTGTAGCAGGCTTCTTTGTCAATAACTCTGATAACTACAGCCAGAATATAAGTGACCGACTGGAACTTCTCCCTAAGGTCCTTCTGTGTTGATATTCACATCCAGGTACTCGACAAGGCTGAGTCATAAAACTCACAACTGACACTGTAAAACCATCACTTTACATAGGTTTCTGAATGTATTTGAAATCTACAGCCTGCAAACTAAATAATTAGATCTTTGCATTCTTCCGAGCAACTACTACATTAGAACGTTGCTGCAGTATTTATCACACGTGGTCTGCCATACCTGCTGATATCCATTTTCTTGATTTTTAAGCCACAGTCAGCTTGCCAAGCCTAGTTAGCTGAGCAGAAACCTTCAAATCTGTCTGTACCGTTTGTGTGCGTGTTTAAAAGGAAAGGGGCATATTTAGTCTCTGGGTATAGTTTTGCCACCAGATTACTTATCTAGCAGATTCAGGGTCTGTCCAGATCCCATCCATTATACACAGCTGCTGGCTGCAGACTAGAGCACCCTTCGTGGTCCAGAAGACTTGCACAGGCTAGTTAGATGGCTTTATCTGTTGCATTCAGAGGGCAAATGAAACATTATGCGTGTGTAAAAGTAATCGTATTTGGAAATCCTTGAATAAGGCAGACCCAAGAATCGATCTAATCATAGATCCACTGTGGTCATTTGTAAAAAACCTAAAAACCTGGAAAAAACAACTGCCCCTGTTTGCGTATTAATATGTGCAGTCTTACATCACTTGCGCAACAGCCTACTTTACTTTTCTTTTGGACTTTCAAACATCTTTTTTTTTCTAGTTACATTTTTGTTACGTGATTTTCTAAAGTAGTAAGTTGAGAAAATTATGACTTCCAGTACATTGTGCATTTAAAGTATTTCATGTACTCTATTTTGTTTCTTGTTCCAGTTGTGTAGTTTTGCCTCAGCCATTAGCAGAAGATTCTATCAGAGAGAGAGCTGCCATCTGTCCTAGAACAGGTTACAAAGAGATTTCTGAAATATTAATGACCACATTACACAAAAAGAAATATTTTAAATCTTTAAATGTAGTAGTCACACAGAGAGGAAAAAAAAATGTTCGCAAAACAGAAAAAAAAGTAAATAGAGTGAAACCTTTTTGTTTTGTTATTGTTTAAGCAGAAGTACTCTCAGCACACTTCATCCCTCAGGAAGGCAGTTGGCAGCACCAGCATTCCTCACTATCTCCTCTTCTATGGACTCGAGATCCTCCATGGCATGACAAGGCAGGCGTGTAACCTGCTTTGCTGCTAGGTTTACAACCAGGATACTGTTTTACAGTTGGGAAAAGGGAATATGAAAAGCCTCACACCTAGAATGCTATGTTTTCTTCACACAGTTTACAAAAGTCTCACATGCAGTTTGTCTAGCAGGGGAGGAAGGCCTACAATTGTCGGTTACTCCATCCCCCCATATTCTGATACTAACTTGCCTTTTCAGATCAATGTCACCCTCTTCTATAATTCTTGTATCCACTTAAAGTACCAAAAGTGTTTCTGTTTTACTCCATTTTGCATCACAATAATGTTACTGTGTCTAGAAAAGAACTGCAGTACAATCATTTCTTTAGATCAAATGAAAATTCTTCTTATTGTTCTGGACCATGCAGGAGGGTCCTTCCTTCCCTTTGGTACTCAGCTAACATTTCTCGACTTTCTTCTTTGCCATACCAAGATGTTAAAAACATTGACAAAATATAGATTCTATATGCGTATTTGTAACCATGCCGCCTGCTGTAGCGGATGAAGGCAATACAATAGCTCTATCGCTTCTACCTAGACTTAATCACTGGAGTATCAGTTAACCCTTAGGGTAATTAGGTAATAATGTTGTTGATGTGATTTGAAGTATCATTTTCAGCAATTAGAAGTTCAAATATAATGTGATGCAATTATGCATTATATAGCGCATCTATCCATTTTACAGAGTAAAAATTACCATATGTTTTGTGGGAAGCTTGGCATTTTGCACTGACTGGAGTTCTGCTCGTATCTACGAACAGCATGCCTGTAAACGATGGTAATAACTCTTTGAAGGCCACACCTATGCACGTTGCTGATTATGTTAAAAAGCATAGGCCCATTTTAATGAATGTGTTGGCATGAATAATGGGACATGAAAAGCCAACACACTGGGTAAAGGTTCATTACCTGAGTGCAACAAATACTACACGCAAAATTTCCATGACTATTCACTTGAGTTTAACAGTGAATTTGCTTTGGCTATGCTTGTGCTCTTTATGCATTTCTGTGAATGTTTGATCAATGGAGTTTTATTCTTACGAATAATTGCAAAATGCAAATTTCAAGTTGTTAAGCATTCTGGGAAGAATTTGCTTATTTTATATGGACTAAACTGAGACGCAGTCTTTCCTGTCTCAAATTTCCAAAACTTTCCAGATAGAATTGTGATACTTAGACATTAAATACACCAGAGAAGAATCTCTGCTTTGGAGCGAGGACTGACTGGTGTATGAACGTAAAGCAAATTAATGGTGATGACTGGTGGCAATGGGAAAATTACAGGTCAGTAAATACAATGTACATGCATATTTTTGTCATGAGACAGGATGCTGCTTACTGTGTAGTTACTTTAAAAAAGTATAACAAGGAAGAATTTGTGAAAAAATTAAAAACTGGCATTTTAGGTGCTAGCTCCATCTATGTGCATCCAGTCAAGGATGCAAAAAAATAACACACAATATATGACCAGCCACAGTGTATAGTCTTAGCAGAATATTGCATGCATACAGCACACTGCCTGTTATGAAAGATGAGCAAAACTATGTCTTAATTCAAATAATTAATGCATTCAAATAAATTGTTATTAATTCCTAGAAACTCTGGTAGAATGAAGTGAAATTCATAAAATTTTTTGTTTGATGTGAATGATTAGCTCAGCTTTTTTCAGTACCTCTTAACACTCTGTCAGGGTTAACAACCCAGTAAAAAGACCGGTCAAGATGCCAGTGCACCACATACAGCTCTCCTCTGATGGTGCTGTAAGATTATTTAACACACACATCAAGAGCGTACTGAAGCAACTGAGTTACACCTTGACTGATTGTTTCATTCAAAGGGCTGCACTTCTGAACGCCCAGCATAGTGCACACCTCTTCATAGATTGTCAGCACTGGTGTGTAACCTGAAGCCACAACTTGGGTGTCTGGACTGACAAGAGTCCTACCAGTTGAGCCACTGTGACACCTTGTGGCTTATGAAGCAACACAAGCATCTTTTAGAAAACGAACAGGTAAAAGCCATAGGTTAACGGGTATTGATAAATGCCCTCATACATCTATCAACAGAAATCTCTTTGCTGGGTTACTTTGCTATGTCATCGAGATACAGTTGAATTGTTAGTGGGCTCGTTTCTGTTTGGGGTCGTGTTACATATTTTACTGTGAAGTATCGTAAGATGGGACATAATTTCATTAAGTCTGACCTGCTGCTCTTACCTCCAGTACTGTGGTGTTTGCTCATCGTTCGGATTACAGAAAGAAACACTGTTTTGGCTGCAATACAGAGTAAATATTTTATTTGTTTGCAACCATTAATTTGGTTAAACAAAGAGTGCTTGAAGGGAGTAAAGTACTTTAAGGTGCTGAGTGTGTTCAAACAGTAGCAGAGTTAAAAGTAACTAAGATATAGTAAGTGTTTAGTAATGGGTTCGCAACTCCATAAACCCCTGAATTTGGATTTAAATAGACCAGTGTTTCAGCTGTGGATAATTCTTTAACTACAATGAAGCTGTATTTTGTGGAGAGATTATCAATAAACTTAAAATTGGGCCAATAACGCGTGGAGCTGAGGAGGAACTCTGCATCTGTGAAGACTCAGGACCTCACAACACCTGACAGTAATCTCTTGATTGTTACTTGTTATGTCTTCAACCAATCATGTCCATGGTTCCTTCCACGATGATCCTGAGCATTTGTGAGGAGTTTCTTGTAAACTCAGACATTATGTCCTGTGACACACTGCTTGGCTCTGAGGTTTTCAAAAACTTGTCAACAACTGGGCTGGAATAGTTACCTTCTGTTGTGAAATTCTGACTTACTGCTGAATACACTCCCCCATAATGTAAGGGGTCTGCATCCCTCTTGTTTCCTATCTTCAGGTGCATCCTGCTGTCACTTAAACATAACATGTAGATGTACATGCCCAGACTTGCATTTAACTTGCTGGTGAGGGAAGCAATAGTAGCACAGGGCTCAAGGCATGTGATCTACCTTTCTTCACACACAGGTGTTTTGACCCTTTGTGGAGCTTTACGTTCTTAAAGCTAGGAGGCTACTGATGCTCATACACAACCTTGTCTTCATGATGTGCATCGCCATATTTATTATAAGATTCTTGGGGTGGGACCACCTTCTCTGGTTTCGTACAGTGCTAGCACAGTTGAGATCTGGTCCATGTCTGCAGCCTGTTTTTAATATTGTGCTATGTACTGTAACTACCTAAAGGCTAAAAATGGTTAGCAGTATTTAAAGTACTCTCAAAAACAAATCGAAATACACTACACTCATTCTGATTTCACAAATCCGAATGTTTTAATTGATATTACATGTATTTTTGCACTACAAAGTATTACCTGGCTAGAAAATATCATAATACTTTGGGTTCTTGAAGGGTGACTCTTTAATATTATTAACACATTTTGTTCTCAAATAATTCAACACACTCATGCAAACTCACTGGCTTTGCCCAGCAATTGCAAATACATTCTAGGACAGCGTTCTGCTGGTTGATTTGTACATCTGATACTGTTATGAAATCTATTACTTTTAATTGTGATTCTTCAGTAGCTTCATGTCCATCAAGGAAGCTCATTCCAAGTTCATTTTCTTTTCGCAGTGGAATTCCACAGGAAAAGCATGTTTTTCTCAATGGGAGCAGGTGCTATGGAATATGTATCTTATTTCATGAGGATTTGGGGAGGGAATATTTTAAAGTCTTGTAATAAATAAGTTATTTTAATAAATAAGTAGAGATGAACCAGAGAAGTTGTTCTAGGGAAGAAAGGCGACACTTATTTTTTCTTTTATTGTTTGCACTCTACTGATTTAATTAGCCAGTGAGAACAGACCCACTTTGAATATTAAAAAGACAAAATCGACTCCCCCCTCCCCCGTCCCCACATCTGTTACCTTTTGGAGACTGTTTACAGTATCAAAACTAGCCAGAGTCTAATGAATTTTGCTTTTTGACAGACATTACCTGTGTTTGCTTGTAAATAAATGAGATAGTTATAAATATTTTATTCTGGTTCTGAGAGAAAGGTGATGTTTAAATTGTTTTGAAAGAAACTGGTCTACATTAAGTAAAAGTAAAACATTTTTGGTGTTACACAAATGAAGGTAGTCACAATCTTGATACATTTCTGAATGGTGATATAATAGCAATATCTTAATGATTACCATATTATAGAAACATAAATAATTCCTGAGACTGCTTGAAGTTGGAGAGAGTGGACTCCTGTGCGGGGTTATCTGTTGGTCAGGAGCAGGAGAGCATAGATGGGTAAAACTACTGAGACAGTCGCTGCCCTATTTCATTACACTACTGCCTTCTGCAGTATCAATTAGATTGGGCTGAATTTCAATAAGGGAGCAAAGCAGTTCACTGCACCTCTGCTGGGTTAGACCCACCCCTGCACAGGAGCTAGAGCCTTCTTTCTAATTGCAGTCTAAAATACGAATATCAATGATTCATCTACATCACAGTATTGCAATACCAAGGGATCCTTGTCCTGCTCAGTGCCCATCCTATTTTGGGACCTTTCATTACCTGTGGACCCCAGAATTCCTTTAGCTTTGTTTCATGCTACATCTAAAAATAGCACCAGAAAAGAGTGGATTTTTACAGTGTTTTCTCCTTACCATTTTTTATAGGTGAATACTCACTGCTCTATTAAAATACTTTGCCTGTTGAGAGGAAAGAACGCTTCCAATTTTGCTGAAGGTGGCTTTTTAGAAACACAATTACCTGTATAATTTTCAAGATTATTAGGAAGTATGTGAAACTATTAGGACCATGGGAACTTGGATAAACCCACCTGGTGTGCAAATTTTGTTACCAGAATAGCTGCTCTGAGGCTGAGAACAGTGAGTGTGATTATAAGAGTCAACTGAGAAACATAAATTGAGAGCTCAGCCCAGCAGTCTTTCCCTTCCTTAGAGATTGATGGCACACAGATGCACAATTGCAAATAACATAGTTTGTGGGCCAATGGTACTGTTGTGATTTAAAAAAAAAAAAAAAAATCTTTTTCTCTATCATAAGCTTCCTGTGTTTGTTTCAGCATGATCTTGTAACTGCAGCTCCTCATCCCATGAAAAGCTTTCCTGTTATGTCAGTGAAATGAACCTTTGGCCCCATATTTAAAGGTGCTAGAAGAAGGTACGGAAGCTGGTATGGCAAAAGTTTACTTTGTGGAAGCTATCTATTCCAATGGGTTTAGCAATTTTAGGTGATTTAGTTCTTAGAGATATATTTGAGGCACCTTGAAAGGACTAGAAGAGCATATTCAGCTTTTAAGTGTTGTCCATTATTGGTTATGTGATAAAACCACATGTGCAGGAGCTGAGATTATGTTTGCACTTACCATTTCACAAGTGCCAAAGGTGTAACAGAAAGCATGGTTAAGAACAAGCAGCACTTACTGTTAAGGAATATTGTGTGGCTAAACAAATAATAGAAAGGAGGTGAAGTTTTTCTCAGTCAGAAATTTGGCTGGAGAGAAATGTATGGCCCATAAATTAGCAGAATAGTAGGTAGATCTGAGAGGCTGCTTATCCACACACTCCTTGAAAGTGGACTCAGAAGCCTACATTGTTAGCTGTATTAATAAAAAAGTTTTTGCAAGATTTCTAATTAGGTTTATCTTTCATTTGTTTGATTTTAATATCAATCAAAAACAAATCCAGGACATTCATGGAATCACAGAATGTTAGTGGTTGGAAGGGACCTCTTAAAATGATCTAGTCCAACCTCCCCTGCCAGAGAGGCTTTATAGTTAATATTTTTCAATATTTTTCTCCGGCAGCTGCTAGCCTTTATGCTGCTTTACTGGGAAGGGGAAAGGAGACAATTAAATGAAATTCATAGCCTTTTAGTGTCTGCTCAGCCTGCGACTGGCAGCATGTGGGGTTTGTGGCTGCTGACCTGGCAGACTTGGGGCATTGTTATGACGTCAAGTGCACACATCACGGGCCTATGCAAGCTAAATATGGGCTTCAACGCCCCCCCGCCCCCAGTTGCTTTCATTTAGGAGACTAAGGACTTCCTCCCAGTAAAAATCAGAGCGAAAGAATCAAGCTGCTCATTATAGTTGCGAACTTATGTGCTTGGCAGCATGGCCTGAGTTACTGGACCCAGCAGCTTTTTTTTTTTTTTTAGACATGCCTTTCATGTAGTGCTTTATTTGTTTGGTATACTAGTAGATAACTTGCTGCTTTAGTAAGTGAAAAATGGCTGCAGCTAGCACATCTGAATTATACTGAAATAAATAGCAAATTCTTCATTAGCTTCAACAGCACTAGCATCGTATTACCTTGAAGTATGGATTTCTTCAGTTTGTTATTTGTATGAACCTTTGGAGTTCTATTGCTAAGAAAATGAGATTGAAATAATTATCTCTACAAGGTTTTATATATGTTGACAAAATGTTATTGCCTGTTTCACACCCAGTTGCATTTAAAATCCGTGGGTGCATTTCAGGCCATAAAGTAAGGTTACAAAATAACAACCACTCGCATTCATAGTTGCCTCTCTCGCATCTACTTAATGATTTATTTATTTCTGGGAATTGCATTTGAAATTCTCGGACATAAAAACCTTTTTCAGCAGCAAACTGACCACTGATCTTAAAAAAATCATCTACATCAGCACCAACTCAATCATTGACAAAGTCTGGAGGAAATGAAACATCCGGGATCTATTAAGATTTTTATTTATGCTTTTAAATATTAAAATGTGTATCGCTGCTTGCCTTTTACGCTTTGAGCATGAATCTGTTAAAGCAAGCTCTCGTAACACAAACACTTGCATGGTGAAGTGATTTGGGATAGAAAGCTGGGACCCCACTGTGTAATTGTAGAGAAATCACAAGGAAGACGACAACTGTGGTGAACGTCAGTTTATTTATTTATTGTGGTGACAGAGAGATTTTTACCAGGTTCTTTCCAAAGATAACAGACTCCTCAATTCTCTTGTGGCTTCTGACAGAAAACACTTCACTGTTGTGTTTATCTTCTTTCTATACACTGTGCCTTTGTGGTGCAGCCTTGTTGGAGTCTTCGGCAAAAGTGATGGCCTGACATTTTCTCACTGCCACAGATTCACATAATCCCCAACTTGCCCCTTCATCGAAGGACATTGTTGGGTTTTTTTTATTATTATTATTAGCTTGCCTTTGCAACTGTGTAGTATGTCTGGAGGGGGAAGAAAGGTGTTAGGCTGAGTTTCCACAGATGCTGTTAATTCTCTCCATCTCCCCTGTGCTGCTCTGGAGCTTATGGAGAGAGTCGGGCATGGGGTGGTGGAAATAAAGCCACTGAGGTGCTCTGTCACCACAGTACCAAGCCGATTGTAAATATATTGCTAAAGACAGACATTTGGGTAATGGGCAGTGCTGCTACTGGGCTTTTTTGGAGGTCAGTTAAGGAAAGGTCTGAGCTGGAATGCTGCCACGTTTTCCACACGGCATCTCCGCACCTGGAAGGGAGCGGCCATGTCTGACCGAGGCAACTGTTGTGTTGGGGCCTAAATTTTCCAGACTGCAGGCACTCATCATTGCTTTTTAAGTATACTTCTCTGCCTTTCTCCCCTTTCAGCCAATGTGTTTAGTTCCTAAAGAACAGTGTGGGCAGGTCTCGTTAATCGAGTACTTGCAGATGGCCCTGGGGGAAGGAGAAGGCCCTGGAGGGGTTCCCACCGTAGGAGCCTCTGGCGGAGCACAGGCAATATGGCAGCGCTGCTGGCGTGCCGGCACGTGGGGTTCTCAGCATCATCGAAAAGCAAAAGCTTTGGTTCACGATCCAGTAAGTAACTGTATCCTATTCTCACTGGGGCCAGTCACTAGAGGGGGTGAGATCTCATCTATTAACCTCAAGTATTACAGGCATTTTGGAGGAAAATTGAAATTCTATTTCTAGTGACTGGTGGAAAGAGGAGCTCGTTACGAGGTATCAGTCCTTCAGCTGAGGCCAGGTGCCTTCCAACCCCTTTGGAAGATATATTTGCGATTTTATCTATGGCTTGCTCATTTTGATGGACACTGAATGCAGTATCTGGAAAGAATTAGCTGGAAAACATGTTTTGGGGGAAGAGGAAGGAAGAAGGATACACACTTGCAGATAATTTGTGCTTGCAAGGTGTGCTTCCTATAGTGAGTTTTACTAGAATTTTTCATTCTTTCCTTTTGGATTCAGACAAAAAGGAGAATAATACAGTAAGTGGTGAAGGTTAGCTTTAGGAAGGGAGAGGTTTTCAGGAGTGAATTGCCAGCAGATATACCAGTCTGACTGACCATGAACAGAACAAATGTTTAGATACGATTTTTATAGACAGTACTAACCCGAAAGGAACAGTAAAAGCAGAAGGATTTGCTGATGTAGCATACAGTGTCTTTGAAAGGACATTTTGCAGTTTTTTGTATCCTGATGGGAAAGTTCAAGACTGGATAATATCCCGTAGTGAAGACAATTTACTTACTTAACTTCTATTACCTTGAGGAGCTCCGTTTAACCTTGCATAAGATGTATCTAAAAAACCTACATGGAAGTAATAACTCTGTGAAAAGCTAGTATATTGTTTATCACAAATGTTGACTAGATTACAAAGATTTGAATATCCTTCAGAATTTCCTTTTGGGTGTTGTCACAATGTACACATTAAAATGTTAGACATGTCAGCACAGAAACTTACAGAAAAATGAAATTAGTTGATGTTTCACCCAGAACCTCCATTGCTGATACAGGGAAGTGCAATGAATATGGATAATTCCACCACTGATTATGATTCAAGATACCAATGCTGCGAGATTTTTCTTTTAAGCGACATTGTAAAAGGGATTTTTTTTTTTACAAGTTTGAATTGGCATCTCTCATTCATTTAGAGAGAAGCACAATGTTGTAATAGCTGACAACCTAAACTTATGCTATGAATGAAAAAGCATATTTACAAAATCTTGGAGCTAGATAGTAGTGTTGTAATTCTGTGAAAGACTGTTCGCTCAATGACTAGTAACAGCACTCTTACTAAATGTGTTTCAATTAATTTTTTGTCACTAAGAAATCAAGAAATAGGTAGCTTATTAAAGGCAACCACATCCTTTTATGCAAATGTAATGCACTTGGCAGGTTTATCATGATAAACGGTCAGGATGAGATAGTTCATGATGTATCTCTAATTTCTTCTGTGAAGATGTTCATGTCTTGCAGGAAGTAGCCCCTTGAGAGCTCAAATCTTCAAAAGTATGTGGCAGATGGTGATGTCTGCAGAGTCTCAGATTGCTTTGAAGTTCCTCTAAATGATGCCTTCAGTTAATGTGTCTTGAGTTTTTTTCAAGTTGTCTTGCTTTATCTCTCCTTTGGTCCCCTCTTCTCTCCTCCATGATGTTGTGTCCCCAAGTTTTTTCTTATACTGGGAACATGCACCACATCCTTACAGAGTACATCTCAACTTGCTCCTCAGTCCCGTCATATCTTTGCCTGTAAAGTTGTTCTTCCATTAGGCATCTTTGATATTTTAAGTGTGGTGGTTCACAACAGGAAAACAATGAAACAGAACTAGTGTCTTAGAAAAGCCTCGTTCATGCTTTTTGTTCAGATTTTGAGTAAGTCTTTGGAGCCAGCATCAGCACCAGTGTCATATTAACTAATTCATTAATTATAATAAATTACCAGTATTGATTAGGCCAACTTCTCTTTAGATTAGTAACAAGAAATGCTTAAATTTTAATGCTGCTGCAGAGAGCCTGAAGAAACTCACAAAATCAAAAGCCACTGCAGAGCTTTTGAAAATCAAAACCTAATTTACTGGAATGCAGTTAATGAAATAGATAAAATATAAAAGAAAAAATAATACAGGTTATAGATCTGAACAGCTGTGTACTTTCAGGGCTGAATATTTCAGTTTCTCATGAGTTGCCCTTGATCTGAGTTTGGATGGGCTTTTTTTTCTGAAATCAAGTACCAAATTTTGTATAAATTTTGATACCTGTCATATTCCCTGTGTAAGCTCACACTTTAGAATCACTTTCCTTAAATGTTTTTGTTACTATCTTTACTATACATAATCTCCTGTCTAATAATGGGTAATATTTAGCTAGGTATAAATACATTTTTAGTGTCTAGGATTTTTTTGGCATTACTTTTCTCTCAAATGAAATTCCCATTACTTGATCCCTTTTACATATCTGTATTTGTAACGGGTTTTCAATCACGGACTACTAAACCTATAGAAAAATCGTGTATTAATATTTCAAATAATAGTGTATTAATATTTCAAGCATAATTATGCTATTTCTCAGTCTACTGTACACCACGTAACAAAACATGTCTTCTTTAAGACTAAGACCTAAATATTTCTGTTTGCATCACATTTTTACCATTTAAACTGTCCTTGAAGGCTTTTTTCTGCTAATAGTTGTAGGAGCCATGGCTAACCATGCTGTGATACCCAGCTGCTTTTAAAAGGGAGAGGGCCAATGAGCTGTGTGTTCTTGAGATGTAATTCAAGGAAAATTTGGGGAAATCATTAACTTCTGTGGTTAGTCTGATATAAAAATTCTTGATTTTGAGGTTGTGCTTGTTAATCTATTACAATAACTAACCCTCTCCTTGGACTGTTGACAATTTTTTAGAAAATGTCAGTAATTAAATATTGAAGGCATGTTAGTACATCTTCATCAATGTATGTTGTAGGTTCTTGTTATTATGATTTGTAAAACTTTAAAGTTTCAAATCACAATGTAGTTGTTTAAAAAATAAAACATAATAAAAAAAGCCCTGAAAAGCAGTACCACAGACCTGACTCAGCTGTCTAGAAGAGGATAATAAAGAATTGCAAAATCTCCTTGTTAAAATTCTTCTCGTGAGTTAAGGAAAAGACCATAGTGACTTTTCGGTCTCTGTGACATTCCCTTTGTTTCTGATTATTGCTATGCATGTCATCCCAAGTTGATTTATAGAATTACTTTGAATGATTCTAGATTTTTAAGAATTCATTTGCAGAGCAAAAGAGGTGGTTTTTTTTTGCTTTTGGAATGGAGAAGAAATTTTGAAATGATAATTACAATCTTTAATTTGAATATCTGTTTATTCTGTTACCCAGTTGGTACCTTACAGTCTAGATCTACAAGGCCTATCAAAAGACTTTCTTCCCTTGCACAAATAATTCTTGCAGTTCTAATCCAGACCAAAGGAACACTTTAATAATGATGTATCTTTTACTATATTTTAATAAGTTATGCGACTGAATGCAAAGTCAGATTAACCCTCGCTCAGAATGCCCAGCTGAAATGTCACCTTTTGCATTTCTTCCCCTGTGTTGAACTGGCAAAACATTTGTACATGCAAATGAGGTGACAAATATTTACCTGCTTTTACTGGCCTTCCTGTGATTGCAGATTTTTCTGCAGGAATGTGGGACAGACCTGGCAGTTGATTCAGTCCATTCTGAAACCTTTGGCTCATGTGCCAGGGAGACTGAATCAGTACCTGTAATGTGCTTGCTCTACCACAGATCTTATTAAAGCTTAATGGACAAGACCATTGGAGGCAATCTGGCCATGACCAGAAGATTCATTTGCCCAAATCTCGCCTGATTTCTGACTGAGCTGTTAAAAATATGCCTGTTAAAAATATGTCTGTGTCTCTCTTGGTTGCTGTCCTTTGGATATGAGCCTTGCTGCCTGTCTCTGCTTTGTGGAGCAACACCCTTCCTTTCTCGATTTGCTTTACCCAGACCTAGACCTCCTTGGTGCCATGCTCTGACCTAACTCTTCTTGTCCTTTGGCACTGGAAAGATTGTTAATAATATGGTGCTATGTTTTTTTCTAGTAAAGTTTAATAATGAATATTGTATTTCTCTGGATCATTTCTTAGGTTTTCTGCAGCAGCACCCAAAAGACCCAAAATTCACAATTCTGAATTTTCCAGCTTTGATGTTAATTTTAGTGTAGATTTTTTTAAATAATAGCAAAATAAGAAACTTCTTTCAGTATTATTCTGAAAATCATCATAATCAACACATATCCATGCTGCAAATGAATATGCAGTACAGTGGTATCAGTCAAGAATGTCCTGAATTGTACATCCACTGCACACATCATGAATCATAACCCAAATCTTTTATCTAGGGCATTTTTTGACTGTGCTTATGAGTGGATTGCTGTCTGGTGATCTAGTGATCTTCAGAGGAGAAAAGCTGCTTAACTGGAAAGAAAAAAAAATAGGAAAAAGAGGAATAAAATAAAAAGATAATGCCATCAATACTACATGCTTCACCAGTAGCGAATAGCTGTGGCTGCACAACTGATGCTACTTTCTAATCAATAATATGAGCTGATTAAAAGGAGGTTATGTATTTCAGTGTGGAAAGCCCAAAATATTTACTCAACCGCCTGTTTGCTTTTACAGTAGCAACCAATCTAGACTTTTATTTGCAAACTGTGAATAAGGATGAAACACTGAAATAGCTGTGAAGTTTCCTTTTTCTCTTTTTCCTTCTTTCTTCTTGGAAATCCTTTCTACAACTGTCAGTTTAGTAAATGAACACAGTTTTAAACTTTCAGCATCATACATGATAGCTGTATAAACTAACCAGAGCCATTTCACTTAGAGAAACACCAGAAAAGCTCTGAGAACTAAAGCAGACCCTAAAGCTAGTTTTAATTGTCCTGGCCATGTGGGCACAAACACAGAGATGTGGTGCCATCTCTTCTGCATTGCTTGGCCAGCCTGCCTGGAAAGAGAAATCAGGAAAGAACAGACTGGCATAAACCCCCATGCTCAGTTCCTGGGAAGACGATGAAAAAGCAGGTTCAGACTCAGTAGTACTGTGGGCAGAGTAAGGAAAATATTAGCAAAGTAACAGCTTTGGTTTAAGAACAGCCCAGAGGCTCTTATTTTTGTTAGGCAGTAAGAGTAGTGATAGTTGATAGATGCTGTTTGGATTAGTTGGCTTTGATGCTCCCTTTCTAATGCGAAGGATTGCTTTGAGAAAATCTCGGGGTTTTTTCTTTATAGAAGAATCTTCCTCCACACTTCACAGATAGGTTAAGAAGGCTTACCCGGTGATGATCAATAGAGTAACCCTTGTTTTTTCAGAAGTATAATTTAGTGATGAGTTTGTACAATTGGCTTGTGTGACCCTCATGCTTATACAAAGGCCAAAACAGATACGTGGCTTGAAATATGTTACTTGACCATTTTCCATGAGCTCTAATAGAGAGAGGCGAAGGTGAAGGACAGACTCTACAAATACATCTGATGTCTTATATCTGTAAGTAGCTGTAAAAGGCAATATTGCAGGATCCTCCTCTGCCCCCCCCAGTATGTAAGAAAGCTTAATGGTTGGACTTAATGGTATTAAAGGTCTTTTCCAACCAAATTGATTCTATGATTCTATGAAAATTATGTATGTATGAGAGAAAGCAAAACACTGCAAACTTCTAGGATGGTCTGCATCCAAAAAGTGGCAATTCTTCTTACTGAAATAGAATAGGCAGTGTGTTCTCAACAGGAGAATATTGCCAAAAGGAGCAACTGAATACATATTCCATAAAAAGGATGGATTTAAGTCCTGTGAATTTCTCAGAGTTGAATCCAATATCACTTTGGAGAGTGTAGAGTGCTTGAAAATGCCCAAAACCAAAACCCTAGAAAATTCTGTTGTCACTTTTCCATCCACACTCCTCATCTGATTTTGTTTAAGTTTCATATTTGGAATTTTAGTTAAAAATAAGACTGTCAGCTATATGAAAAATAAAAAAGCAAGAAACTAGAATTCCTTGCCGGTAGTCCTATAAACAAAAGAAATACTTTTTCTTTTTTTCGAAAAGGTCTGATACACCTAGCACAGTTTATTGTGTAGTGTTCAAATTTGCATAGTATTTTCTACCTAGTAGTGAAAATATATTAATCCCTTTTTTTTTTTTTCTGAATCTGTTTGTGGCGGATTTCTGGGAGAGATTTTCTGGGACTAGCTGACCTGCAGGACTGCTTACAAGGGCTTCATAAACATAACTAAGAAGAGATAAATCCCTGTTGGCAGTCTTTTATTTGCCTTACAGGCATTGGTATATCTTCTGTTCAAAATTTGTAGGTGTCTGCATATAAAAAATTGAAAAATGATGCATTGTTTGGTTTCATTGTCATATATTAAACACTAGCTCCTTTGTGAGGTGTCTGGATTACAAATAAACCGATTCATTGTCCTCTATTTGTGCCCTGATATGCAGGCTCAGGGACCTCAACAGAGATCCAGTGATGTTCATTAGCTCTGGCTGTAGCTTCCAAGTTTGTTTGCTAATTGATACAAATAAGCAAAACGTT
>NW_009726380.1:0-1710 GCF_000703405.1 Apaloderma vittatum | reverse complement strand
CCTAGGCCATTCTATGATTCTGTGATTAGTTACTAACAGCCATAAAAACAGTCATTATGTGAACTGATATCAAACTCCACCAGACTGCCTCTCCATCAAACAGTGTCCTAGGAAAATATTCAGTGGTCAATATTCACTTATTCCTCAATAGATTATATTCCTCCCTCTTCAGCCCTGAAAAGAAATTAGAAACTGACAAGGTCTCTGACAAAGGTCTGTGTGCTTCTGGGGGTGCATAACACTTAGAGCAGCTGAGCTCAGTCCCAATGGAGTTTGCAGACTCTGATAATAATTCGTCACCTAACAGCTACTATATTGAAAGAATACACATCAATTGAAGAAATTCTGGAGAGAAAAGAAAAAAAAAAGGGAAAAAAAAGCATACTAGCTTTGAAGCTAAACTCATTCTGTATACTTGCCCAACAGTGTCAGAGGATGTCAGGACCTCCCAGGCATTCACCTGCCTCTGGGGAAACCACAGGATAAACCAGATAAAACCAAGCTGCCACCGCTGTTGCAGCACTGCGATCTCCCAAGCGCACCCATCACCCAGGCTCTGCTCCCTCCTCCTGGCTCTCTGTTCACCAGAGCTCCACCAACTCCTCGTGAGCCATCAGAGCAGAACCCTACTTTCAGGAAATCAGTTTTCTCAACAAGCAATTTATTATAACTTTGCTTTGGAAATAAATTGAACATAAGTTGTCTGAAATAGGAGCTGGAAATAAGGAGTGAGCAGCGTTTTTAGCAGAAATATTTTCCAGGCTATTTAGCAACACAGTAATAGTGTAAATGTTCATGACCGGGTGAAGATGTCAATAATCCACTTTATTGGTTTCAACACTGAAATTTGGTCTACTCCAGCAGATGCACTAAGTCCTTACAGTGCTGAAAGAATTAATATTTAGTGTATAGCTCAGTAAAGGAGAAATTTTGCTGTTTAGAGGCTTAAATTCATGCAGCATGTCTATAAAAGACAAGGCTTGAATACTTATGAATTCACACATGTTCCATTTTCTTTTCCAAGTATATGAATTTTATGCTTAAGCAGTTCACTGTGCATAGTTTTCTAAATCCTTTTTTAACAGACATAAATAACCTTGGTTTTAGTTCACAGTGTTTCAAGCTTTATCAGCAGAATACTGTGTCTCATATTCTTCCAAAGTCCAACACAAATACATGCTGAAAATAAACTCTGCTTACTTTGCTAGCTCTCCATACTGGAACATTTTTTTTTAACTCTAAGCACTGATGTATATTTATGGATTTGAATACATACAGCATGAAAATGAAAGCAGGTGCGTTTTCTAAACACCTTCTATAAGGATCAGCTCAAAACAGAACTTGAGGAAAGGCTGCTCTTGCCCCAAGTTTGCCTATTCATCTGTGATAACCACACAGTAAAACAATTTTTAAAGGTAGGATAAAGGGGCCTTGCTCCTGTGAGTGACACAGGAGGTTTCCTTTCCTTATGGGTGAAGTTAACCAAGTGCTCCGTCATTCAGTTTCCTACAGAAGTCTCAGGACTTCTAGAGAAGGTGCTGCAAGAAGTGCAGACAAACCAAGCAGCATGTGTTATGCAGGGCTACAAATAGTAATCCTAAGGATGGCTGCTTTAGGCACCCAAAGAACTGAAACTTCATGAGGTTGGATCAGCATCCCAGATCAAAACATGTTGTGCAGTGAAGTTACCATCACAGGTGAGCCTTTATT
>NW_009726379.1:0-7679 GCF_000703405.1 Apaloderma vittatum | reverse complement strand
TCCTTTGTTCCGAGTGCCCATTAAATATGCGCTGCCACCGCCTGCCTTTGGCATTAGAAACAGTGCCAGCGCTTCGTTATTTCGCTTTTAAGTCACACCGAAAGTGTGAGGTGGGAAAGGGGGTGTGGGGGAAGGCAATAAAAAGGGAGCAATAAAAATAATAATAAAAAGAAAACACCGAAATTTAATTTGGTGGTGAGCAAAGCCACCTTAAGGTGTTTGTTTTTTGATTAATGTTGGGGTTTTTTAATTATTTTTAATGTGATCGCTAGGACACTCGTACGCAGCTTTGTTTCCATGGGTTAGGAAGGGGGGGTGCGGGCTTGTATTTACATGGCAGGGCTGAGGGAGAGCAGGTATTTTGGAAGAAGCAGAGGGTGTATATGTGTGTATATATGTGCCATCAGTATTCGCGGGGCTTGGCGTTGCTATCATCACAACAGCTCTCTTGGCTGGAAAATTCTATTATGTGCATAAAGGAGATTTATGGTCAATGTATTTTCTTTCCATATATCTTGGAATCCTTTTATCTTGGGTGATTCAATAAAAGAGATGGCTTCCGGGTTGGGTGGGTTTTTTGTGTTTGTTTTGTTTTGGGTTGGGTTTTTGTTTGGTTTTGTTTTGTTTTTTTTTTTAACCCGATCCTCTGGCTCTGTGCATATAGTGGCAGAAATCTTAAGTTGGAGGAGAAAAGCAATTGCTCAAAAAAAAAATTAACGGTTAAAGCTTCTTGAATATCTCACGTTACGAAAAGGATAATGTGATAGGGCATACCTATGCTGACTTTTTCACCCCTCCTAAAAATACAGTAAAGAAATGCCAGAAAATGAATGTAGTTCTGTTTGTTTGGGAAGGTCCTCTTGAATCATTAAATCAGTGTGTTAGCAATTCTGTAAATCCCTCCCTCTCTTTTAAAGCCTTTTTTTAATGAGTATTTATCAACGTGATCTTCATTGTCCAGTTTTTCCTAAAGCTGTTCATTTGGAAAAAAAAAAAACACCCACAAACAACAAACCCTCAAAAAAACCAACAAACCCCTCAAATACCCGAAGTTGCAGCGCGTTGCTGGGATTCGTAGCACAGGGCTTTGCTTGAAGTATGTCTTTTGTGTGTGTACATATTAGGACTGCGCGAAATTGGTGGGCTTTTCGAAAATTGCTTGACCTCCATTGTTGTTGCTTTTCATTGCTACCTTGGTTGACTGCAACAAAGCAAGCATGGGCTGCTATTCTTACCAAAAAAAAAAAAAAGGAAAGAAATCTGGTATGTTTAATTTTTGGAATACTGAGGATTCATTGAGGAAAACATTATGTTCATTTTTAGCCCTTTGTTTGCAAATTTTCTGCAGCCCAAATGTTCAGAAATCGTGTTTTAATCTATGAGCTTTATAAAGTATAGAAGGTGTAAAAGGACTTGTCTTGCAGAATGCATTGCTAACATGTTTTCCTGAGCCATTACATTACTTTTATTTGGTGCAAGTTTAAGTAATGCCATGCAGCAATGAACTGTGCTGCAAATGGATCTGGTCTCCTCTTTCACTGTCTTGTATTTATCCTCTTGTGCTTGAGAAAGGGAATAAAACTGGCTTCATTAGCTTGCTAATTAAACACAATGAAGTGCGTGGCCCAAGGTTAATGGCAGTGGCCTTTGAAAACACAAAACTCTTGAACAGGTGTTTGGGATATGTATTTTTTTTTTTTAATCTATCATCAAGTCTGGATAATTATACCACCGAGATAACCATTGTCACAGTTCTGTGGAGAAGAAAATGCTATGTTAGAGATCCGAGTGCTCCGTGCATTATTTTTAGCGGCATTATTTATAAGCACCTCTCCAGGTCCTGCACAGCCTGTGGTTTAACTCCCCACTCTCCCCCCTCCCCTGCATTTCCAAGCAGGCATCTTCCCTTTGGTGCGGGCTTTTGTGGATCAGGCAGGGTTAAAAATTCAGCATCCCTGGACCACAGCGAGAGCCTAACCTGAGCCTGGGCAGTTAACTCAAGTATTTACACGCTGAAATTTCTACCATTTCGTGGGTCTTTGAGCAGCCCATCCAGGCTGTAACATCCCTACTTGCTGGATGAGATAGTAAGAAACAGCCAATTAAAGCGGAGATCTCCTAGTCCCTGCGTTCGAGCTGTCACCAGCCTCCTGTCCACTCTGGTCTCCATCAGCTAAAACACGCTTGTCAGGTTTTTTTGTGCTTTATGTGACGCAACAGTTGTAGACCTCCCCTGCTGCCACTGAATAGATGGTAGAGAAGAAAGAAGCAGGCTAGCCTCGCTTTTTCCCCCTTTATTTTCTTTCTTTTTTTTTCCTGGTTGTTTTTGTTCTCTTCTTTCCCACCGTTTTCCTCCCTTCCCCACCACGCAGACATTCCTTGTTTTGCAGATCAACGTAGAGGGATTTCCTGGCTTTGCCTGTTCTAGGGAGCACGACACAGGTTGAGATGGAATAGGAGCAGCTTTTGGGGTGTTGGTAACGGGGTGACAGGACCAGCCCAGGAATCCCACTGCTGTGATACGTATCATGTCTGTCCACGGGGTGGGTTCCTCTGCAGAAGTCTTGCAGGTGTAAAAGGGGCTAAAGATTGTTTATCTTCATTTATCAAGAGTGAAAGAGGTGGATGGGAAGAGATGGCTTGAAGCTGGGCACCCAGCAAAGGTGAACTTGTGTGCTCTGTCCACATGGTGCCTGTTACTGGAAAGCCAGGACACGTTTAATATGAAATAAATAGAAGTCAAATGTTACTCTGCTTTTGCACTTAGTAGCGTAAAGTGTGTTTTCTGTCATGTTACAGGGCCTTCTTCTAGAATAATTTCTTAAATTTAGCGTTAATAGTAGCCGACTATGTGGAGCTGCACTAGAATAGTCATTAAATGGGATTTTAATAGCACTCCATCTTTCAGGCTCCATAAAAATATAACGCCTTTCTACCAAACACGCCCAGGACAGCTATTTCAAGCTTAAAGTAGTAGCTGTAGCCTGAAAGTTGTGGAAGCAGCTTGATCACCCCCTTGCTTCTGGCTGTGTGTGGCCAAGGCAAGGGAGTTCCAGGACATCCAGGCGCTGGGGACATGGCCTCTTGTCCCTTGCCTGGAAATCTATGTATCCAGCCCAATCACCCAGCACTGAAAAAGCGTTGCTGCCCTTTGGGAAGGGTGGAGGCAGGGGAGAGGACCTGCTTGAGCTCAGTGGTAATCAAGACCCAAGTGAAAACCTTCATGAGGTCTCACCCTCATCCTCAGCGGCTGAAGAACTGCTTATGGGCTGAAAAAATCTTGCAAAGGCAACTCTTGTGTAGCTGGGGTTGGTCGGTACCTGCTTTAGAGTTGTCTCTCTCTTGCTGGTGGGCTGAAGGAGGGGTGTCAGGAAGGTTGAGGTGTTTTCCATGTTCCTTGGCCAGCTGTGGGCAGCGATGCGGGGCCGTGCCCTGGCACTGCTGCAGTGACCCAGCTCCGGTGCTCTCTGCAACAAAACGTTGTGGGAAGTTGGGAAATGGGAACCGCAGAGCGTAATCTCTGCTTTAAAGAGGTGTTGTCTTTCCCTTTTATCCCTCCTTGGCCTTTGATTTTAAAACTAGCAGGGGGGTGTGATTTTCTTGCCTGGCCAATGGCGCTGCCTGGATCTGAATTATTCAGTGTAGCACTTGGCATTCTGCACCCTGTTCCCACTTAAGCTCTTTTTCTCCTGTTCCTTCATGTGGAGATTTTCACATCAGTGAAATTGGATGTGTTTAAGGGAGGTGTTTGTGACCGAAGCATTCACCAGTATAAGCTCTTCTCTCCCCTGCCTTTCCCCTCCATTAACCATTGAGGATCAACTGATGTTTAATCTCTTCTCTTCATTATTGCTTCATTCTGCAATAATTTTGTATCTCTTTAGTCATATGTTCCTTTAATGTATATTATAAAGATATACATCACTTTCCTCCCACCCCACAGTCTTCCTTGTAAGTTTTCTTGGAGCCACTGAAGTCAGAGGGACAGCGAAGTAAATTAAAGATGAAACCCTCTGCCTGCATTCTGCAGACCCAGCACGTTTTATGCTTAGATTTGAATATAACCGTTGGTCTTTTCCAACAATTTCATGTTCTTTTCTCTCTGTCATCTTCCTCCTTTACTACAGCGTAGCTTCAATTCAAACTAAAAGTTAAGAGCAGCAATTGTCAGTGTACACTGTAAAATAATAATATGCTTCCCTCCAGCACACAAGTGCCTCTTATTTCACCAGTATTTGAGTCTTGTTGCTCTGATTATGTTATTGTATGTGGCACTGGTCCATCATGCTGCTTGAGAAGGAAATATTTTACTGATGCCTAGGTGCCTTGAAAAATATGGCTTCTCTTTTGCCAAGTGCCGTTTGTGTAGAGAGAAGGTCTTTGCCCCAAAAACGCTGAGTGGAGAGGCCAAGCAGGAGAAAATGTTACTGTCTGTGAGTGTTCACTGCTGCATTGTGAGGTGGCTCACGCAAGGTCGCACCAAATGTTTTTGTACCCGTACTAAAAAGAAAAAAAAAAAGCTGCGCAAAGAAGTGTTTCTGTACCTGGTAAAATCAGGTGTTAACCTGGTGGTGTGCTCTGGCTGCCTTTTGTGGTTTTTCTTTTTGTGACTTTGTTGAGGTGGTTGGTGTGGTTTTTTTGCTCTTGGAGGAGATCCTTTCCTCTTAGGTTGGGTTACTCGCAAGCAGGGTCTAGCTCATGCATACAGGTTTATAAATTTAAATATAAAAGAAACACAGTGGAGGGAGAGAGCCTGTTTGTGCTCGGCTGGTGGAAGATGCAAATTGCCCATTTCTCATTAATAATTCTGCAATTCCCAGCTTGGTGTGCCATTTCATGACAGGTTCAGTTTCGGATCTTGGGGGAGCTCTGTGGGCAGGGCAGGCACCGGCTGGGAGGCAGCCCTGACCTAAAGCACTGTTTTTTCCTCAATGATGGGTTTGGGCATATTAAGGAGCTGAAGTGAGCCTCTTAAAGTCTTTGTACAGGGGCTGTTAGAAGTAAAACTTGTATCTGCGGATGTTTGCATTTTTTTCCTGTCGCGCATAATTTATGGGGTGTAACAAAAGTTTATGAGGTGTTCTCACCTCTTCTGTGGTGAGAGTCACTTCTCTGAGGTTGTACAAGTCAGTGGCAGGACAAGAGTGTCGGTCCCCCTCCTTTGGGTCCATGGCTGGTGCTCTGGCCACCACGTAATCCTTTTTTTCTCTCCACTTGCAATAAAATGGAATGCTCTGATAATTTTAGGAAACCAGAGGTATCAATTTGCTTTCCTTCTCTTGTCTCAGTCTTGTAGTAATAGATCCATATATGAGTTCCTTCTCTTTAATTAAAGAGAATAAAGTGTGTTCATGAAAAGATGCATTTCTTTCCAGTCCGAGCTACGTTAATTTTCATCCAAGTGGATACTTGTGCAAATTTAGACATGGATTTTGATCTCAAGTCTTCATGTCTAATATGTACCCTTATGTGATGACAAAAGAAGAAAAAAGGGCTCATGGGAGCAGAGGGACTGTGCTAATCCTCCTCTGGTAAAGCTAGAAATGGAATGTTTTGCTGTCAATTTTAGAGAAGTAAATAAAAACTGAGAGCTGAGTGTGTCCCTGGCACTTTTCAGGCTGAACCAAAATCCCAGGCCTGTGCTGAATGAGCCCCAAACCATAGGAGCAGAGGTTGTCATTTTAAAAAAGTCTTCAGTAGCTGGCACTGTCCTGTAGTGTCTTAGGTGCTGTGACTGTCTCTACTTTTTTTTCCTCCTAGTTTAAAGCTTTTCTCATTGTAGAACTTGTTTTCTAACAGGCGGCAAAAGTTTAAGTTTTCTACATGGTGCCTGTAGTGCTAATGCAATGCTTCTTCCTAAGTTATTGCTCTAAGGTGTGAGATTATAAGCCTTTGAGTGGATGAGAGGGATAAAGTTAGCTCCATTTGTGCCTGATCTATCAAATGGTCAATGTAGGTGGCTAACCCTTCTTTCCTCTGACATTATCTATTTAAAATACCTTGTCTAATGTGTGCAACCTTTCAAATTTGGCTTTTAGGAATATTTTGCTTATGCATAATTTACCTCTGCAGACAGTTTTGAATTCCTAGGGAGGGAGGAATGCAACCGTGGGTCCGAAGCGAAGAAATGTTCAGTCAAGCACTGTCTCCTTTTTGTGACTTTTTAAAAGCATTTCATGAAATGAGGGTATTTCAAGCCTTTTAAGAGCTTTTAGTGCTGTTCTCCTCCTTTACAGTCTCTGGCTAACTTCTGCAGGCTGGTGGCTGTTGCTGCAGTTTGGCTGAGCTCACCTTTCCTGTTGCTCCATTCACCCTCGATACTTTCTGGGAAAGGAGAGCATTTAAGTTTTGTACAGTTGACGCTCTGACCTTTGAGGTAGGAAGCTGAGCTTTACAATTAAAGTTGCGAAGAGGCTGCGATACTGCTCTTGGAAGAACCTGTGAGTTGTATGGGTGCTCACGTGTGAGTGGGCGTCTTTTGGTTCAGACCTGGGTGCTACCGTGCAGATGTGCAGAAGTCCCTGTAGTCAGCAGAGAGAAACTTCTTCACTGACTTGAGATATGACTGCTCAGCAAAGTGCAGTTTTGTGGTTATCTTGGTGGTAGCGTTATCCTGGCAAGTTCACTCCTGGGAAAACTTGAGACGTGGTGATGAAACCTCTGGGTACGTGGCTCACTTGTTTTTTCCCAAGTCTTTATTTTACTTTCCTCAGTGGGACAACTGAAACACGGCAGGATTTATATTGCCACTTTAGCTCTCAAGAGTAGTTAATGGGTTAAGAATGCTAATTCCTCTATGTATGTGCAGGCTGAGAAATTCGGTTGTCCTTGGGTTTTCATGGTGGGAGTATCCAGTTACAGCTTGGCGGCTATTGGGTAGCTCTCGGTGCACAAAAGTTTGAACTTCAAATCCCTTGCTTTCACATGCACCCACAGCTTACTGCGTGCTTTTATTTCTATAGGAAAGTTCTTATGCTTGGGGCAGGGCATTTTCTCAAATACTGGGTAACACTCACCTGCTTGGCTCCTAAAAAGCAAATTTGGGATGGTGGCCGTTGGCGCACGGTTGCTGCCATTACCTGATGCAGTTCCCTGCTGTGAAGTTCCTGTTTACCTAAGAAAGCCTGGGATGCTCAGGATATGATAAAGGTTAGCACAGCCCGAAAGAGAAGAGGAGGACCTTACGGGGACGTTGGTGGTGGGGAGTTGGGCGTGCCGGGCTCTGGTGATAATCCTGGAGTAGGAGCCTCGGGTGGGGATGTTCTAGCAGGGTGTGTCCTGCCACAGAGCTGCCTCATCCAAGGAAGCTCCTTGGCTTCCTTGGAAATATTTGAAATACAAATGCTCTTTTTTTAAAAAAAAAAACACATAAAACCCCCAACAAAACAAACCCAAAAATAAAGCACCACAAAACCTCCAGCTTGTGGAGATGAACACTTATGTCCAAGTGATGTTTTACTGCTTCACTGTTCCAACAGACCATAGTACCTTCGTTGGGCTCCTGGAGCATCTTTTTAAAGTGAAAGCATGAAGCAGGGGCCTGTAAAAAGGGCAGGCTCAGCACACTTAGTTATAGCCAGAAATTCCTGTGCACGTTTAAATCACGTTTTAGAGTCTTTCCGGCAACGCGGTGGTCTTCTGTTCCTGATTTCCAGGTGTCTTGGGTTACAATATGTAAC
>NW_009726378.1:3043-4018 GCF_000703405.1 Apaloderma vittatum | reverse complement strand
TCGGGGAAGCAGGTAACTTACCGGGAAGGCATTACAGGTATTTATTTATGGTGTTTTCCTTTCCCTCCCAGCCATGGAGTGCAGAGACAAAGCGGCTGTTCCTCCGCGGAAGCTCGTGCAAGGTAAGTGTCCGTCACCTGGTGCAGCTATAGCGCCCTAGGAAGGCGTCACACCTCGTTTTGTGAAATATATTGGCCTTGTAGTAATAAGCTGGACTCACCTGGCTTCTCTGTTTCAATTCTAGTGCCTAAGGACTAATTAAGCGCTCCGCTGTTTGATGCTGCCTCGGTGGTTTGTATGACACGACTAAAATAATCAAACGTTGTCGTTTCAGCTCGGTTGCCATTCAAACGCTTGAATCCTGTACCAAAGGAAAAATACGACGTGGATTCAGAAGTCAAAAAAATAAAGAGCTCGCAAAGTGGTTTTGGTCCGAGTAAGGATTCCTCCCTTGGGGCATCGCATCCGTCCCTGGACAACGTGGAGAATGACTGTCAGGTGGACTCAGAGGTGAATTTTGCTCCGAAACTTGTTAACGGCAAGGGTCCGTTAGACCATTTTATCCAGAAAAACACAAAAGATGACACAAACGAAACTGTCCTTGTTTTTGACCTGAGACAGGGCTCTAGCCATAGACTAAACGATGACATAGACCACGTGAATTTTGATTCAAAAGCATCTTCGTCCCTTGCCGTAACAAACGGCACATTAGGAAAAGAGAGAAACCAGTTGAGTTGCCCCAATTCCACGCTGAGCAGCCAAAGGGATGACTCGATGGAGACTGCCGTGCCGAGCGGAGCTGTGGCGAGTACTGGGGAAGATCTGGCGGGTGGAATCCAGTCGCCTTCGCGCTCAACGGAGTGCGACAGCGTGGAAAATGTGAAGGTAAACCAGAGCGAACTGAAGGACGTCATCTTTGAGGGGAAGATGCCTGTAGTGCTCCTGGAGGACATTATGAGCGCGAAATCTCCCCGA
>NW_009726378.1:0-3012 GCF_000703405.1 Apaloderma vittatum | reverse complement strand
AAGCTTCGTGTCGGAAAACGAGACCATGGAATCGTCTCGTGAGGGAGACTCTGGACTTACCAATTCCTCGCTAAGCGCTCGCTCGGTGAGCTCACCCGAGGCGCAGCCTGCTGCGGAAACAAAGAGGAATACTAGTCCCTTAGCTGCCTCAACACCTGTTAGGAAGGTTGGTCTCTTTTCTTGTGTTCTTTTTTTTTTTTTAAAGCTATTGCACTGGAGATAAGTTGTGTGGTTTCCTACTTTTTTGGTTTTTGATATTTGCAAAGATCGTGAGAAGCGTATGGAAGGTGGTTTTGATTTATTTGTGATGCAGTTGAATTATGGCCCTTCTGAGTTCCTTTAAAACATAGAGTTAAAAGGTTTGAATCTTGCCTGGTTTTCAGCTGCTGATTTCCATCGTGTGAGTGTGACTTTAAACTCTATTACAGATTAATTTTATTTCTTTTTTTTTTTTTTTAATGAGCCGTGGGACTTAGCATTTTGGTAACTGGGATAAGGATGGTGTCCAAAAGCGGTTCTGTTTTACAACCTCTCTTCTATCCTTGACGAAGCTGCTGCAATTACTGCGAGAGGACGTTACCCCAGTACCGCTCAGCACAGATACTTTTCTGGCTCCGAATTTCTGCAGCTGTGGCATAGAAAATGCCTTTGAGTCAAAGCTGCCTCAGTGGGATCTATCTGTGAGGGTAGAGGACGAATCAGAGAAGCTGCTGTCTCTCCCAAGTGGATGCACCAACTCGTTTCCTCAGCCAGCTTGTCCCCAGCACGCGCGGAGCTGCCTGGGTCCAGGAGAAGAAGGTTCTGAGGGGTGGGTTGATGTTGCTCTGCCAGAAGTGGAGAACTGAATATGTAGCTCAGGTAACTGAGGGTGAAGCAGCTGGTAACCTTCCTGCTCAGGCCATCTTGAGTCTTCTAAGAAAGATTTTCACTAACTGTCCTCTCAGGGTTTAAGGAGAAACTGTCCCACAAGTGGAAAAAACCAACCTGCAACCGCCTGGAGGAGGTGTGGGCGAGTCAGCGGGCGTTTGGGCGTCTGGAGTTCCTCGTCGAGGAAAACAATCAATTCCTTACCCTGTGAAAACGCGCAATCGTTCATCTCTAAAATAAATACATAAACTCAAGCGGGCGTGAAGTATTTCTAGTGTAGCAGAGCAAACAAAAGTACCTGACTCGTGATGTGATAACTCGAACGAGCTGCTGGTTTCCTGCAGCGTGAAGCGAGGCTGGAACAGCTCACGTGCCGCTTGCCAAAGCCTGCGCCTCCACGGTTGTTTCTCCTGGCTTGTTTGTTTTCCTGGGTGGAAACAGCTCCCATAAACTAAAGCTCCTGGTTGAAAGAACTCTTACTTTGTGGCAGATAAATGCAGGATCTCCCGGTAGAGCTTTGCGCTGCGTAAACTTAAAAGAAAAGCCGATGGTCTGGGTTGATCTCTTCCATCAGGGAGTCTTGAACCTGGTACCTTGTACTGCCAATGGCAGGAGGAGGATGAGGGTGAGGCAAGGAACCAGGCCACAATGTGCTGAAATATGGTCAAATTAAGCCTTTGGCCAGTCTAGGAACAGCTCTCTTAAATATAAACCACCTTTTTCTCCATGTAAGTAACAGCTTAAAGAGAAATGAGAAGCATGACCTGATGGGAACTTAGGCTTGATGTGCTGGTACTAGTGGAAGAGCAAGAGGGCTGTGACTGCAGGAAGAAACAGTCTTAAAATATGGATAATAGTCCCGTTTAGGAAGTTACATTTAAATATCACAGCAAGAGCAAGTGGTAGGATGCAAAAAACCCCCCAAACCAAATCAAGTTTAACTCGAAGGAAGTGACTTTGCTATAATTCAATGTCCCCAGTTGTGCTCCGGCGATTTGGAGCAGCTCGAGGTTTGTTTCTTCCGCACGCGATGTTCCCTCGCGAATGATACTTGAGAGCTGAGGAGACCAGAGGGATTTGCTTATGCACAACCTGGGAACACGAGGACTTGACCTAAACTGAAGCGTTGGGATGTGTTCAGAGCTTAAATGTAAATCGACATGATTAGATATGCTTGAATTGTGCTCTTACATCCCGCGTGGAAGGAACACTCAAGCTGCAGAATCTACTAATCTGCAAGAACAATGTTAATAGAATTCCGATGAAGCTCAGCGTTCCTTCCGTAGGAGTTCTAGTGCCTCCTGGGAAGGGGATGATGCGGAGCTCTAAACCCTGCGTTTTGTAATTCCAGGTGTCACAGAAATTCCACCGAAGTTCAGCTGAGAAGGAGAAGCTGAGACTGCAAAGAGTAAGCGTTATTTTTTTTCCCGCTGACATAAACAGCTAACCCGCTGTGCTTTCCCGTTGGATCGCGAGCGAAGCCCTTCGTGATCCATCTTAGACCACTTAGGACTCCTTCTCTTCCTGATTTTCCTCGCTGATGAATATGGAAGTGTCTTAATGCGTGCAGTTGAAGTGCTTGGCTTGTTCCAAAGCTTCTTAATGCGTGCGGAATGACGTGTGGGCGGCCTGCGCCACCTTTCTGGGTGCTTTGGTAAGAGATTAAGAAACTGTAAACGCCGCTGACTGCTTGTCAAAATGCTTTGGAGTTTTTTTTTTTTCATTCCTGAGAGGGTAGGTCCAGCCTAAGTGGGCAGATGCGAGGGAAATCTTTAAGAGCTTTCTAATTTAGGGCTGGTTCCTGCTTCATCCTTCTCATCCTTTCCCCTTTTAAGCCGCAGGCTCCGTTGCTTGTTAATAACGGAGGCCGACGGGCCGCGGGGTTTACGGCTCGCTGAAGAAACTCTTGGATGACGCTGCTGAAAATGCTCAAGCTCTGCTTTTGGGCATAAAATCCAAAAATAAAAAGGCGGCTGAGGGGTGGCGTGGAGCTCGTGAGCGGGACGAGTGGGCTTTGCCTGCAGGAAAACCGAGTGTCGTTCTCACGGCAAGGGCTGCACTTGCGAATTCTTGTTGTGTTCCTCGGTAACTGGTTTCTAACATTGGCAGGGGACTGTTGTGATTTTTTATATATACATATATATA
>NW_009726377.1:0-828 GCF_000703405.1 Apaloderma vittatum | reverse complement strand
GCGGCAGGAGGTGCCTCCCCTGCTAAAGATGATGCCCTCTACGTCCCTCCAGGGACCTAGGATATGATTGTGGAGTGGGAATGGAGCATCATCTTGCTGCTTGCAGAGGGTTTAAGCATTCCCTGCACTCCTTGCAAGATTCAGAGCCAGCCTGGCTTCTCTGAAGGCGCAGCTAATGTCTGCCTTTCCCCTCTTCCACTCTGTCATTTACCTCTTGTGTCCTTGTTCTCTTGTGTTCCCCTGGGCTGTGAGCCCCACCAAGCCAGCCTAAGGAGAACCTAATGTTTCTACTCCCTCTGTGGGTCAGGGAGATGGACACTTGGTGAGATCACCGGTACTGTGGGGCACAAACTCCCTTCTGGCCCGATATTCCTGCACTCAGAACAACCTAATTTCCCTCTTTTGACTCATTAAAGTTCTGCTGCATCCCAGTCCACACTTCTGTGTCATCCTTTCCTCTGTAGACTCTCAAGACGCCCAGGGAGACACGTTTTCCAGAAGTATGGAGGTGGTTGTTTGGGATGGTAGTGCAGTGATTATTAACACAGATTTGCTTTGAATAAGTTTAGCCATGCTTATGGTGCCCCTAATGGTCTCTACACTCAAGAAGCCCCGTAGTCTCAGCGTCTCCTCTTCAATCAACTGCTCCAGCACCTCACCTTCCTGGACACCCTCTGCTGAACTAAATCCACTTGATCGAGGACTTCCTTGCATTCCACCTTTCTCGTATTAGAGCATTGTTCTAGAAGCCATCAGATCACTGCCAAGCAGAGTGTGATAGTTTCTCCCCTCTTCCACCTAGCTCAGGTCCTGCTCATACAGCCCTGG
>NW_009726376.1:0-7632 GCF_000703405.1 Apaloderma vittatum | reverse complement strand
CTCTAACATTCTGTGATTCTGTGATTCAGATTCCTGTAAGGTGCAACAGTTATCATCTCTGATGAAATTTAAACGACACTGCAGAGCACTTTGGTGTAGCATTAGCTACTGCTAAATTGGTACGTATTTTCACAGAGTACCATTAACTTCATTACTTTGCAATAGGTGCTACTGTAATTATCCAGTCAATAAACAGCAATTTAAGTTCATAAGCAGAATATGAAGAAATTCTTCTGCACAAGAGGCATCTTCTGCCAAGTAAAGGTGAACGACAGTTCCTTTACCCATCTTATGTTCACTGCCAGAAGGCAAGATCCAGCAGGTTCACCCACTAAGAATAAGCTGAAGCCGCCTGCACCACACTTCTTAAGTATTTAAGCTATTGTAAATTGGAAAGGAATACAAGTAATGCAGCACCCAGAAGAGGAAAGACAGACAGTAAGAGAAAATTCTGAGGCGGAAGAAGTGAAAGGGACTTTGTGGGTAGAAGAGCATTTCTTAGAGTTAGATAACAGATTTTAGAGATTTCAGTTCCTGAAGGCAAAATTTTATCTCTGCATCACAGGTGTATAGAAGTCATGTAACATAGCAAAAGAAATCCTGGACAACACTATAAATTTGGATGAAGCCCACATAGGTAGAAGCTTTACCTGGCTTTGTTAAGATAGTGTTTCAGTGCAGTCTGTACCACAGACAGGCTGTTAGGCTGTTCAGAAAATATATTAAGAGTGCTTTATTAAAATTTAGTAAATGTGTAAGTCTGGCGATTCTGGAGGAAAAAAATGACTTATGATCTTATCTACTGCAATACAGCAGTATCCAACCAAGATGACCACAGATTTCACTAACTGAAGTAGAGACTTTGTATGGTAAAATAATAGTCACCTCTGAGAACGAATACAAAGTCTTTCTAGAAAAGTAAAAAAAGCAGCAAGTGAAAAAGAGCTTTTTTCTCCTTAAAATGGTAAGAACATGTAAGAAGGCAGTATCATTTACAATTATTGTACCTGAAACAGAGTTGCCTTTCACCAGGAAGCCTTTGCTAGCTCTCTTTTCTCTTCAGAAAGTACTGGCAGCAAGGAGGCTAAAGAGCAATTAGAATTTTTGTGTAAAGCAGGGGATGGGCTGGATTATATGGCTTAAAGCTGTTCACTCCTTAACATAGTAAGAAAGAATTCAAACACAGAAAAAGTATAGCTTAGCCATCCGTCCTCATATTTCCTTCGTCCTCACTTCTCCTCTGGAAAAAGAAATGAAGAGGCGCCTGACCTGAGTTTCCAGTTCTCAGAAGAGAAGCCTGATGGCACCTGGTCCCATGCTGTTTGACTTAAAATCTCCTTAGAAGTGAACCCTGGGAATTAACAGGTTAATCTCCACTGCCTCTGCTTGCTGAAGAGCAACTCCTCTCCTTGTCATCTGGTGAGGGATATATGATTCCTACTGACCTGCTCTTCCTTTTATCCACCAGGAGCTACTGACTCCAGCAAAATCCTTCTCCCTCCACATCTGTCTGCTCCACTAGTTCAAGTTTGGGTTGTCCAGACATGCGAGACAAACTGGTTTTGTTCCATGGACGCAGCTGGACTGTCAATCCCAGCAGAGCACAGCCAGCCCTCTGGCCCCAGCAGCACCCCAGGCCCTTGCCAGGCCAGGGGGAGCAGCTTGGCAGAGGCATGGCAGGCAGAGCAGAAGCCTCAGCTGCAGGCAGCAGCCAGCTCTGCACAGGTACAGGGCACCACATCACTTCCAGGGGAACACTGACTCCGTTCAGCTATTAAGATGCCATCTGCTGTTGATGCCCTAACTACTGGAGCACTGACCTCTCTAAGCCAACCTGCCTCACCCTTTATGAAAGATTAGCTCATCTGACCCAGTCCATCTGTGAACTCATACATGACTAATCAGGAAATCAAGTACTTCTCATGATGTGTAAACTGTGCTGTGACACACAGGCTGGTCGCTGCAGTCCAAGGACACAGAACAGCCAAAGGAGCTGAAGCAGTTTTCTGAGGAAAATCATTGAGTACCGTAATTTCAAGGAGACACAGAGCAGAGATGAAGAGCATAGATGCAGGCTTTGACGACATTGTGGGGAGGTTCTGTATGGTCTTAGCAGAGCTCTGTGTATGTCCCCATGTTGCTAATCCATATCACTGTGTCTTCGCTGCTTTTGTAACCAGGCTAAATCAAGCAGAAAGCTGCTTGTCAATGACGCAATCGCTATTTACATTAAGGCCAGATTTACCCTGAAAGCCTGAAGTCCACCATCAGCAAGGGCTGACCTTGTGTACAGAGAGAGCAGGGCTCTGTACTTGTTGAAACCTCCTCAGCTAAGCATGGTTTCCAATAAAGCTTTTAAAGCAGGTCGGCTTGGTGGCTTTACCAAGAAAAGTATATTCTGCTGACTGAGCAAGAAAATATGTTCTACAGAAGAAATAAGATAAAAGCTGTGGAGTCCAGTTACAGCATGTGTTGAAGAGAAACAAAAACACTCAAAGACAGGGGATAATATACGTGCAACCGCGTCAACAGAGTGAAATGCCTTTGTCTCTCCCTCCTCGGAGACAAAGAACTGAAAAGGTTTGCAGGGAATCCTGCAGGTCTCCCAGGATACATCATAGTTCACGCCAATAATGTGTTGCTGGAGGCAACCAAGCCTGAACAAACAAATCAAGCCAGGGGAGGAGGAGTGACATGAAAGCAAAGCCTCCAGTAAAGCCCCTCTACTTCTTTTGTGTAAGCTTTCCCACCTCCCTCCTCGGAGACAAAGAACTGAAAAGGTTTGCAGGGAATCCTGCAGGTCTCCCAGGATACATCATAGTTCACGCCAATAATGTGTTGCTGGAGGCAACCAAGCCTGAACAAACAAATCAAGCCAGGGGAGGAGGAGTGACATGAAAGCAAAGCCTCCAGTAAAGCCCCTCTACTTCTTTTGTGTAAGCTTTCCCACCCAGCCCCTCACTCTGGCTGGCTGGCTGGCGAAGGGCCTGCCGCAGAGGCGGCACAGCGAGGCACCCCCGGCCGACCTCGTGTCCGCTTCCAGAGCCAACTGGCTGTGCTGGGGACAGTGAAGCGCAGCGAAGCAGCGATGCTGGCACGCTGGCTGGCGTGCCAAATGCACTGACACTCCCCGCTGCCAGGCCGACCACGTGCCTCCGCTCCCATCCCCATCCCTCCCAAAGACTCAAGCCTACCACAGAGCATACAAATGCGTATTTAGCAGAGGCAGAACCTATCAGGCACAGCCACATAGAAATCCTTGTCCTTTCGGAGCTCCATGAACAATTCTGGTGGGCTTCTCAAGAGGAGGAGCAGCCTGTATGTTTTTGTCAAGAGAATCAAGAACGTTATGCAAGAACCTGAATTTATTTCACTTCATTCAAAGCTCTTATCAAACATTTCTTGTAAGAACATGTATATCTCAGCACCACAGTCACCATTGTGCAACCACAGAAAAAGATTTCAGAAAAAGAGCGTTAATTTTAAATTTGGGACATACTTGAGAAAAAGCACATGAAAAATGGCCTAAAGCTTGGCAGCTGCCTGTGCTAGGTACCTATTCTTCATGTAGAGACAGCGTTGTATAGATTATTTTAACTACTATCAGACAACTGCAGTTAATGACACTATGACCCCATCTTTTCAAAAGACACAGATCTATGAGATCATTCCGAATACAGACTCAGAGCTACCCTGATCCCTCCAGCCACGGCAGTGTTGCTATGAAGAAGCATTGTCTTCATGTCACCAGAAAACTAAGACTTTTAAAGGTCCATTTTAACATAATCTGAAACCTGAGAAAATGGCAAGTCTAAGATTACACATTATTTGCATTTCAGATAACGATCAAAACAGCTACTTGCTGAAACACCTACTTCAACACGTTCATTTTATGGGCTAACCGTTGCAAGTAACCACTGATCTCTTCTTGTCCTACACTTCTCACTTTTGCTACAGAGCACAGAAGACACTTAGGCATTAATTTTTCTGTTTATGCTGCTCACACATTAAATTATTCCATTGCTCCAGAAACCACCTTAGGATGTTTCAGGAAATAGTGCACTGTATCATTACTGTGTTTATGAAAATGAGCAACAAACCTGAGGGCTGGAGCCAAAAGGTGTCTATTGCAGGCACCTACCTTCTCAAATGGCACCCATGCCAAGGCTTCAACCAGTGAGGAGATTCCTGCAGGTAGCTGCACCCACAGAGGTCACAATCTCAGTCAAAGCTCAGCAAGTTTATGTTCCTTCCAAGTGCCAGTGTGCATCTTTGTGTCTGCATATGTAAAGTCAGCAAAAAGCAAATGGCAGCCAACTGTACTGGACTGCCAGGCATGGTAGATTGTTGGCTGCCGTGAGCCAGAGATGGAGATTGGCTGCTCTGCCTCCAACAGCTGATTCTACTTGCTGCAGCCCTCTGGGCCTTGATCTAGTCCTGACAAGGGTGTGAGAGGTGCTCCTGCAAACAGCAGTCCCCACACTCTTAACAGGAGGAGGAACAGACAGCCTTTGGCTCCTGTCCTTCGTCTTGTCTTTGTCAGCCTTGCTTCCCCACTCCCTGCGGTGGAAACAGACCCTGGGATGCTGTGGAGACAGGTCCTTTATCCTCAGGCGTGGTAAACCGAAAGCAATAAGGAGGGGAAAAGAAGTGGAGAAAGAGTGAAAAGAGACCTCTGACCACATCCACAGCTTCCCAGCACATGAGACCCTTCATCCACACAGAGCCCCTTTCCCCACCATCAGACACCCTCGCCCAGCTCCAGCCTCTCTTCCTCACGCTCCTCGTCTCCACAGCGCACAGTACACGACAGTGCACTAACCCCAGTGCTGAAGATTAATTTCTTCACTCTCAAACATTGGTTTAGTCATGCCGGTGCCAATCAGCACGTGAATCTGACAGAAAAGGACCAAAGGATCCTGGCCTAATCTTCTGATTTTCAAAGCAGATTTCGCTTCATCCCTGGTCTAATGCTTAAGCCACCTACATCAGACATATTTTTGTTTGTTACGGAGATTACTTCTTTTGTCAAGTCTCGCTGTTTAATTTTGCCCTATAACTAAAACTCTAATTGGAGATAAAAGCTAAGTGAAGGCAACACAGGACTAGTTGACCTGGAAAGCTGGGTCTCAGTGGGGCCTGCCTTTCTCAGAAATAATCTTTGGTGGTAATGTTACACCCTGGCGCTAAAGCAAACCACATATATGCATACAGAAAGAGCAAGGAAGTGAGGCTGTGGTAATAATTAAACATTAACGCATTAAGACATCGTGCCAAAGCTAATGAATACTTTGCCACTGCTCTTTAATAAGAATGAAGATGCGGAGTGTAGCGATAAGGGCACAGGAGGCAGGCTTGCTAACACAAGAGGAGGGAGCAGAAATTAACATTCGTGAGGTAAGAAAACATTTTGGAGAGATTACTGTGCTCAGATCAGGAGGTCTGATAAGCTCCCTTCCTGAACTCTGAAAGAACTGACAACTGTAATTACAGCTTTCATGACAAGGATTTTAAGGGAATCGCTTCAGATGATATAGCACCTATACTTATAAGGAGTAAAAATTACTTTGGGAAATACAAGGCTGAAGAAGCCTGACCACAAGAGTATGCAAGACTTGGGATGGAAAATGTGAAAAGCGTAAGATAGACTAAAAAAGGGGGATGTAAGGTAGCTTTAAAAAAGGTAATTTATTCCAGCGAAACCTAACATTTCATTGACAATGAATTATCTAGGGAAAAGATCTGTCTGTGTTAGAAAAAGCGATTAATGTGGTGCCACCTGGGAAGGAGTTAAAAATGGAGGCTGATACCAGTATTGAGACAGAAGTAAAAAACAAGTTAAACAGAAGACAGCCATCGACTTTTAAGAGAAATATTAGGTTAGAGCAGCTACAAGCAAAATTTCTTTATTAAGACAACATGAATTTATCCATATTTTAAAATAATGATCATGGCACAGAAATGAACGCAAGGTATTTTCTGAATACACAAAATTAGGAGGAACTGGGTATTTAAAGGAAACTTTGAACATCATACTGAAAAGGGTGGTCCATCTTAAAGACTGGAGTAACAAAAAAAGAGATGAAATGTAATAAACTATAAAAAGTTCACAGGCGTTTAAGGATAGATATATTTTTTTATAATGAAGGAACTCAGCAGTTATGTAGACAGTCAATCTGAATATAGTAAAAGGGTGTTTGCCTGATGCACCAGCACAAAAGGAAATAAGATCTTGGGGGGTATCAAGGAGAGAATTCCAGAAGATGGGAAAACAGTAGTATCTTGATATCAGGCTAGGGCAAGACCTCAGTCTGTGCACAGTTTTAGTCACCATATTCAGGAAAGATTAATTCAAACAGGAACATGAACTCCTAAGGGCTTGCTAGGACGAGGAGAATGGAGAACCAGAACACTAAAGAGCTTGTTATGCAGTTTACCAAATGAAAACAGAGAGTGATATAATTACACTGTATAAATACATTAAAGGGCTTACAGGGAACAGTGTAAAAAGCTATCTGAAAGACAATATTGGCACAGGAACACATGGACACAAAATAGTCATAAATACATTTACACCAGCGTCCTGGAAAATAGCCTCAATTCCTATGATTTTAAATGAACCATGCTTAAAGCTCTCTGAAGTGAGCTGATGGTAGATAGTGCATGTCTGCAGGTGGGCAAACCTCACTGCTGTCAGAGAACTACAGAATTGGGTTCTCTGGGGTGCAGTCAGCTCCGTGGGGCACCGGTACGTCACCATGCAGAATGAAGGTGGGACAGTGCTGCACCACTGCTACTAGATCACTGAAGAGCCATTTTTGCCTCCTGCTGGTGCACACAGCACCACACCGCCCAGAACTGAATGCAAAAGGTGAGATAACACCTCTAAAGACTGCCAATGGCATCTTCCACTCCAGAAGAGCTTGGTGTGGGCAGATGCTCTTCTCTCCCAGCAGCTTAGAGTTCAGAAGCTCTTTAGCGTTGGGCAGAACTGCTCCAAACCAATCTAGTCTTTCCTCTCTCAACACAGCAATCACAGATAGCTGCTGCATTTAAGTGTTCCATCTCCAGTTAAGCTTCAAGCTGAAATGTCCTGCCCAGCTGCAAAGCCTCCTCCTGAACTCTGGCTTATCACATCAGCATGTGGCTTTCTGCACTGCATTAGAGAGCACCTAGAGCCAATGTAAACACCGTGGCTGAGGAATCACAGCCTTACAAACACAAACAGAGGGCTCCGTACCACCTACTCTGTCTCACTGGCATGAGATAAACTACAAACCATCTACCCACATCTGCTCTCTTGGGATATCGTCTACATAAAAGGAGATCAGCAGGTCAGTCCCATGATCGGGGTTGGAATTCTGTCCACCTTCCTTTCAGCTGATTTGACTATATAAAACCATCAGTGAATAGGTGTGGAAGAGTGAAAATCATCAAAAACACTAATACAAATCCATAGTTGCTGTAGCCTGCACTTCAGAATAACCACAAAGAGAAAACTGCATCTGAACTAAGAGATACTCTCTTAGGTGTTTGCAGTACAGGGCCAATGGCATGGATGAGATCAGAACTGATTCTATGCTGGCATGCAGGCAGGAAAACACTCCATTAAACTGCAAGATTATAATTTTA
>NW_009726375.1:0-647 GCF_000703405.1 Apaloderma vittatum | reverse complement strand
GGTGTGATGGGTGTGCAATGGGGTGTGATGGATGTAATGGATGTGCAATGGGGTGTGATGGGTGTGCAATGACTGTGATGGGTGTGCAATGACTGTGATGGGTGTGCAATGGGTGCAATGGGTGTGCAATGACGTGTGATGGGTGTGCAATGGGGTATAATGGATGTAATGGGTGTGCAATGGCTGTGATGGGTGTGCAATGAGGTGTGGTGGATGTGCAATGGATTTAATCAGTGTGCAACAGGTGTGACAAGTGTGCGATGGGGTGTGACAAGTGTGCAATGGGGTGTGACAAGTGTGCAATGGGTGCAATGAGTGTGCAAAGGGGTACAACACGTGTGCAATGGGGTGTGATTGGGGGGTGATGAGTGTGCAGTGGGTGTAATGGGTGTGCAACGGGGTGCGATGAGCGTGCAATAAGTGTGCGAAGGGCGTGCACCAGGGTGTGATGAGCGTGCCACTGGATGCGATGGGCGTGCGAAGGGGTACAACGCGGGTGTGTGACGGGGTATGGTTGAGTGTGCGACGGGTGCAACGCGTGTGCAGTGCGTGTGCGATGGGGTGTGACGCGGGGGTGCCCTGGGGGTGCAGCCTGCGGGGCCACACTCCCTCCAGGGCACCAGTGTCCCCCCCGTCCCCATGTGGGG
>NW_009726374.1:0-1728 GCF_000703405.1 Apaloderma vittatum | reverse complement strand
TACCCCCCCAAATACATCAGCGGCAGCACCGGCAGTCCCATCTCTGCACATACATCACTGCTGTCCCTCCCCACCACATTACACCCTCTCTGCCCCACATGTAGGGCAGCAAAGGCTTCCACACATGCAGACTCACAACACCCCAACCACATCGATGGCCTGAGCCTTGCTCCCCACAATACACCCTGTGCTCAGATCCAGCAGTGACCCTGACAGCCTCCCTCTCACCCCATAACATCACCTCCCCACACCCTTCCTGACCCAGCAGGACACCAGCACCCCTTTCTTGACATTCCCACACCCAGCAGACTTCTATCACCCTCTCGTGCCTCTCAGTCAGTGTTATCGACCCAGCAAGCAACTGGACATGCTGTCATCCCACTGGCCACCTTCTGCAGGTATCAGCAGGTCATCCAACCCCTCAGCACCTCCACTGCTCTTCAGGGATGCAGACAACGCCGAGGGACACACAGCTTCATCCTCTGTCACGCTCCCAGATCCAGCAGTGGTACTTGTTGCCCCCTCCCCATCACGTCCATGCACACACGCTCCACACTCCTACATGACCCAGCCAGCAGTCCTACCCCTAATCCCAACATCTCTCTTCTTTCTCTTCTCCCACTTTGTGTAAACTCACCCCTTCCATGCTCCCACCCCAGCACAGCCTCATCTCAAATCCCGTGAGGTTTTGGGCATTCTGCCCCCCACCATCACTCCCAGCTCGTTCTGCATATGCCACCTCAATGGCAGTGTTGGTTACTCCAGTCCCCCACATACTCGGCCAAATTTCCTCCCCTGCATCTACAGCGACACCCACACCTCACACTATGTGCACTAAAATTATCCCAATCCCTCCTCTCTCATTCTCCATGTACATACTGCACACCTCCCACATACAGTCCCATCACCCTCCCACATCCCTACTGCTCCATCTCCCCCAAAAAACTCTAGTGCACCTCTGCCTTCACACACTGCAGCCCCACAGCCCTCGTAGACATTTCCAGCCTCACAGTACCATTGCTTCGCCCCACACACACATCCCCAGCCTCACACGTATGGCCCCAAGCTGCTCTGGTACAGGTCAATCCCTGCCCACAGGCCCTGTCCCACACACGTGCATCCCTGACAAGAGGCACCACAGCCCCAGGTCACCCCTATTATACATGTACTTCCCTGACCCCAAACAGCATTAAAGCCTCCCCTGGCACATGTGCATGTCCAGCCTCAAAAAAAAATCACTGCTCCCTTAAACGTATATACCCTGTACCAAACCCAGAGCACTCCAGGCCCAACACGGTGTTTCCAGGCACATCTCTCTCTCCCTGTGCCCACTCTGCACATCTCTTGGACCCCATGTACTGCAGCTCCATCTCTTCAGTCCTTACATGCACCTCAGATGCACACACTACAGCCCTAGATGTGGGTTAACACTTCTCGCCTCTCTGCCCCATACATTCAGCATAAACCTTGTGCCCCACAGCCTCCACAGCATCCCCCCAGGGCACAGATTCTGACCCAGAGATGAGCAAGGACAACAGAGCAGCAGCAGCATCCTATCCTCTCGAACATGCACCCCATGTAGCAAAAGGGTGGGTTGCCCTTTCTCTCTCCCCAGACCAACCCCCTACCAGAGCCAGAACACCACAGCCCCAGCAGCAAGGCCAACATTCCTTCTCCCTCTCCTGTACACACACACTCTAGCACCCTGCACAGCATAGCCAGAGAAAT
>NW_009726372.1:301-38222 GCF_000703405.1 Apaloderma vittatum | reverse complement strand
AAAATATTAGAAAAAACTTTTTCACTGTGAAAGTGATAGAGCACTGACACAGGCTGCCCAGGGAGGTTGTGGAGTCTCCTTCTCTGGAGACATTCAAAACCTGCCTGGACGCATTCCTGTGCGATCTACTGTAGGGGATCCTGCTCTGGCAGGGGGGCTGGACTAGATGATCTTTGGAGATCCCTTCCAAAGCCTGACATTCTGTGATCCTGTGAAACTAACAGGTAAAATACAAACCTAGCTATGAGAGATTAGCATTCCAATTCAGCATATTAAGTGCTATCATACTATTGACACTCAATTGTGTCTTATTGACTATTTTGAGAGCCAAGTAACAGCCAGGCACAAACGGTATTTGTGATGCTGCTCAATAAAAAAGGAAGCATATTCTAGGCCATGTAGACAGACAAATTCTTGCTTATTCCTATGCTAAAAGTGTAAACAGGAGACAGAGCCATGGATGCTAAGACATGCTGTATACTATAAAACTGCAGTGGACCAACAGGCACAGAAATACACAGATAACACATATATGGAATACCTCAAAAAGAAGAAACGTTTAAAGATAGGACAAACCCAGGAACATTTGATGGACTATATTTTAAAGACTTATTTTGAGCAACTCATTGCTGTTTTATGATAGAAGGTCTATAGGAACATTGAACCCATAGAAAAAGAAAGAAAAAATATTGCAGCAAGATTCAAGTTTCTATCACTTGTCCATGCATCATAATTTTTCCTGGCCTAGCCTTCAGCATCTCAGCAATGACCACTATCCTTACTGTGACCCAGTATGTCACACTTGCCTGTCTGGGAGTCATTGCTTCGAGCCCTTGCGTAGGTCAGATGCCTTCCTCTTTCCCCCTAATTCATAAATACTTTTAAAAAATAAAAGTTTATCACAAAACTGCTGGGTATGTAAAACTGTCAATTAGAAATATTTTGAGGGACATGTGGTATGGCTTGTCTCTGCTACTTGACCTCATCTCTACATTTTTCCAAGGTGTTGTCCACTATTTCAAAATACTGATTGCCCTGTCTGCCTGTCATCTCAGTCACTGTCTCAAAATTATTTTCCTGTCATTCTCCACATTAGACAATACTGCACACAAAGTGATCCAGATGCCATCTCAATACAGGTCTTAGAGTTCATGGGTTTCTAATCCACAATTTTTTTGATGGATACTTATGATTACACTGGGCCAAATTTTATTACTAGTTACATCACTAAATCTAGACCCAAAAGGATTTACGTCAATAGAGTTAGAATGGACCCACACCAGCACAAAACTAATCTAGGGACTAATGAAATAAGAAAGAACCTTTATCAAACGATGATTCCAGCAAGGTCATTTTTATTCTTTTCCTTTTATTATTGATCCGCCTGAAACAATAACCAACATGGCTTGGAAATGCATTAAGAAATATCTAAACTATGGTTATGCACGACTGCATAGACACTAGCAACTTCCAGAAAACATCCAATGTCTTAGAAAACACATAAATATCACCCTCATAAGGATTTTTATAAAACTTTCAGACCATCTTTGTGGAACAAATACATATACTTAATCCAGTACAGCCACTAAGATATAGCTACTAAACGTTATTGCAGGAAATAATATAGATGTCATTTCTTGAATTTCCTTCGCATTTACCCCTCAATTTTTTGTGCAACTAATTATTTGATCTCTGTCATGGGTCTTTGTTAGTAATTGACTGAAGATTTTAAAAGGAAAAGAAAAATCCATGATGACAGAAACAGAAGTAAACTCAATAAAACTTCTCTAGCCTTAAAACTAGGTGAACTCTCCCCTTTAGAGTGGGAGAGGTAGTTATTCATCCCGAGTTTGATTTTCTCCAAGGATTTTTCCTATAAATGAGAAAAAAGTAGCAAAGTGGGTAGATGTTTGCATGGCAAAGATGTGCCATTCCTGATGCCTTGCAACAGCGCTGGCCACTCTCAGTACCAGTGGTACTTGGAGCACTGAACTGGTAAGCACACTCCACATTTCATGAATCCCTAAAGCAATAGTTAGTTTTCTAAACAAGAAGCAAGCTAGTCAGCAAATTGCAGAACGTATCCTTAGAGCCAAAAGTATTCCCCTACTCACCCTCCCAGTCCTTCATGTCAATAATGCAATATTATTGTTTTAAAAATAATGATGTAGTCCTGATGCCTAGGCATAAACACAGAAAGGCTGCTCCAGCCTCAAAAAAATATTAATATCCTTCCTCTTGAGCAGGAACCTATTTCCTAATGGGAGGACATGACTTTGAAGTAGTTTTTCTTTTTTCTTTTCCATAAGCAATATACAGAAGTTCAATTATTCATAAGAGGGACTAGTCATGTAAATAAGGTCTGGAAGACAGAGCACCATGTTGCCAAAACACGTTTTAAAGCATAAAAGACCATTTTAGCCTAGCCCTTGCTAGGAGAGGCCACAATCGCAGGAACACTGGCCGGAGAAGGCAGGGTTCATAAATCAGCATTTACACCGTGTGGGGAGACCACTTACAGCAAGTTAGAACATACAGTGCGCAGTTTTACAACAGGAGATTTACAACAGCTAGAGTCGATAACACAAAACCAAAACCACAGAGCACCTATCTATCAAATGACAGCTGAAAAACAAAACATAACTCTCAAAAAATCTTGTCTATGTGAAACCGATGCTTTGATTCGTCCAGAAAGTCTGAGGTTTGATGTGCAACTATATTCAGGGGAGTCACTAATTCTTTCAGTATGTCTTCATAAGGAGCATCTCCTGCTCTTTAAAACAGCCATTCTGCCCACTTCAATCAGAAACGGGGAATGATTTAGTATTTTTGTTGGCTGGTTATTTAAAAGAGATCTACTCTAGATTAGTCCTGCTTGAGTGGCATCATAAATGGCTCCATTCCCCAGCAGTAGTCTACTTCAGATGGGAACCTGACAACCTCTACTTAGTGTGTCTTTCATAGTACACAATGAAGTGTAAAAACTGCTGTGAAAAAGCCTGTGTTTCGAAACAAACCATCTCAGTAATAAGCACTTAAAACACTTTTTATTAATATATTTCTTTGTGTACAAAACAAAAGCTTAATGCTACAACAGGCCTTTGACAATGTTTCAGTTTATCTTGTTGGAGTTTTCTTTCTCTAAGTGAAGTACTGGAGCAGCTTTTAGAAGATCCAAAATAAATTATTTGAAATAAAGCGTTAAAGTGAGGTTTATGAAAGGGTGGGTTGGTTTTTTTCCCTCCCTCATCACAGCTTAATAATGTGGGGTTTTCAACCAAAAAGCTTAATCAAAATCCAAAGTGGAAATCCTAAATTAGTAAATATTGAATTTAACCACTTTTATATCTCAGGTATTAGCAAATACCTTTGGTCTACAGAGATACAGCCCCTTCTAATCCTTATCTGAATTTGCAATTAAGACTTCAGAGCTACAGATATCCGTACACAGCTCTGTACACAGCTCTGCTCTCTTATTTTTAAATGATTGGACCCAAATCAAATCAGTCTTTCAAATACATTGAAAAGTAAATGTCTGATGTCTAATTGAACTAATAGATAACACTCTTTTTAATACTGTTAATGCTTAGTGTGGGCTTCACACAGACAGCAGCGAGGGGAAGGAGAGAGTTAGAAAAAAATCTGCACAAAAAACCTTGTCAGTGTGTTATTACTATGCAGCTACTTGGTATAAAGATAGAGTAAAGCTAATATTTACAAATTATTTGCCAAAAAAGAAAAAAAAAATCTAAATGTGTTAGGAGTCAGATTCCTCTTCTCTTTCACTAATTGTCACCTCCAATAGGACATTGTAAGAGCCTGAAAATGAAGCACTTATGAGTTTTCTTTTCCAATCTCTTGTGGGCTTCTCTCAGTTTATCGCAAATGAACAATCGTGTTGGAAGGGGCACCGTCTGTTTAATGTCATTAGTGATTGTTTCATAAAACAAACAGCCGCTCCGCCATTCTGCTGCAGTTAATCTTAAATCTAAACGTGGCGGCACTTGGGGAGAGTCTCAAACATGGTTTGTTCTAACCAATGCAGGGCTCTTAATCTATTGCAAGTCAAGGCGCTTATCTCTCTGCTCAGCTCAGAGCAGTGATTTCTTTGTCCAAATATCAAACCAAACCCAGTTAATATCATGCTTCCAGCCTTTTCCCAAAGATTTTTCCTCCTTAAATTGTGGCCAAAGCCTAGGGCATATTTATTTATTGCTTATACCAATCTCATGCTTATTTTTTTCAATATTAGCAAAGTCAAACTATTTGCAAGTTAGTGCACAAGGGTATTTCGATGAGCTTAATCAGCCAGGTGAACTGATAACTTGGAGATTTACCTAATTATGCTGGAAAATCATTCATTCTGGATTAAACCTATACTGGCACATGCATTTATAACAACTGAGGATTTTTATACAAAGGCACAATCCAAAGGCATATTAATCACCTTAAACTTAATGTTTATGGAAGCAAAGGTTGCCTATCACTTCATGGGAACAAATTTAGAGGAGTAGCAGTCATTAAAAAAACAAAACAAAACACAAAAAATGACTGACAACCAAAGCCAGTGCTGAATAAAATTTCAGCATAGCTTTTCCCAAGTACTTCATACCATAATCCTCCTTGAGAAAATCAAGAATAGGTTTTTCCCATGTGCTTTTCAATGCTACCTCACCCGTAGCTGGTACAGTCAGGTAGGTATATGTTGACAGCTTAGATACTTAGGAAAATTACAACACATGTTATAGAGATCATATCTATGATGTACGTGCATACAATAGATTTTAACTCTCTTCTCACTTCTTTTAAACCTTCTCGAGTCTAGCACAAATTTCAAAGGCCTGAATTCAGAACAAATGTATACATATGTTCATGCAGTCAGAAGACATGGGTGTTGATCAATTGAGTGGGTCTGAGTAACAGGACAGACACCACCGACGGCAAGTGCTCACATGGTGGAAGAAAAGTTTTGCTGTTCTAGGAAAGCCTGAAGCATTTCTTTGGCCTTACTGTTACCAATGTATCATCCTCTAGGCCATGAGAAGAAAAAACTAGAAGAATCCTGAGCATCTGTTCATCAAGAAGAAAGAATAAAAAAAATCAAGTAGGATTAGCATTCATCTCTTTGAAAATTCTTAGATGTAAACAAAAGTCCTGAAAGGTATACTAAAAATATCTTCTAAAATGCCACAAATACTAGTGCTTATATAGTTTCCATATATAGTCCTTAGTTAAATTTAGGAAGCTGAGCTACAGATACATGTCAATGTGGTAAAAGTAAGCAATTTTTTTTTCTCTCCTTTTAGAAAATGCAAAAGAAAATAAAACTAGTGATACACATGAGCCCCTCCTCTAATGTGGTCTGTCCCTCACCATTTGTATTAAAATTCCCTAATAAACACAAACAATTGTCGCTTTCTTTTCTTTCTCTCTCTTTTTTTTTTTTTTGGTTAGGAAAAAAAAAGAAGAGAGAGGGGGAAAAATCAATTCAACTCAGGCTTTTCCACATCTTCATATCACTTTCCATCTCAACTGGCTGGAGTAGAATTTCAATTAACTGGTAGGAGTCCAAGAGAAGCCCGGCTGCCTCTGTTCCTCCCAGTCATGCCCCATAATTGTAGAGGGACCTGCATTTTTCAGCCAATGACACGGCTTACAAAAATAGATACACTGAGTTATTTGATAAAGGAACCAAAGCCTGTCACTCCTGTTCAAGTGCCAAACAACATGAGAGTGAGTGAGATTGTGTTCAGATCCCAGACTGGCCAGGCTTATTATTCCATAGAACCATCTCATGTTGGAGGGAGAAAAAAGAAAAAGAAAAGAAAACCAAAAAAAGCAGCAACACCCACGCGAGCCACTCGGTTTCAAAACCTCTTTTTTTTTTTTTTTTTGAGGAAAATTAACCTCCATGTTTCCAGCCTGTCACCCCTCCAGAAAGCTCTCCAGAACAAGGCAGAAGTGGTATCTTTATGCATCTCCTACACATCTTTTTTTCAGAGAGGAGAAATGCTGGCAGGTATACATCCCCTCTTGTATTCAAAACCAATCTTGATTCCCAAGTAAAATTCTTCTGAAGAGCAATTGTTAAAGCACTGTTGAGAAGAAAAAATTAACTGCTAGTGGCTCTCTGCACTGCTATTTTGGGCAAGGAGGCTTATAACTGTATAGTTGCAAAATCTAGTCTCTAATATATTCTACTGGACAATTAATTGATCCTTTAAGAAAAAGTACTTTTATCAAAGAGAAAGAAGCATGTTCATAACTAAGTGCCTGATCGAATATCTTTGAATTATAAGAACCAGTTAAATAAATGTTTGCACTTCTATTTATTTTCAGTACCAGCCACCAACATCGATACCTGCATTTTTCTTCTTTTCTTCAGTAGATTTATTTCTGAGCACAGGTATCCAAGTCTATAGCAATTCAAACACAAATACTAAATGCCCAATATTGTTCAATATTTCCTGATTATATGAATCATATAATATTACAAACCATGTTTTCACAGAAATGTATTGCAGTGTCTGTCCTATATAGTCCCCTAAGTGAACAAGTGGATTGAGTACTGTTGTAGTAGTATTTAATGCTTACGATGCTAAAGGTGTGCCTCATACTTTACAGATTAAAAAAAAAAATAGGTCACTGTTTGAAGGTGCCTCTCCTAATGCATAGGTTAATATTTTCTACTTTGTAATCAAGAACTTTTACCCAGTTTTAAAGCTCAACTATTGAAGGAGCCAGTAAAAATAAAGCTGTAATTATCAAATGCAGCCTTTCCACATTCAATAGCCAATCCAGGTCAGACGAAATATATTCTCTTAAGAATAAACTCAACCAACGCTTCTCTGCAGATCTTGCAGACGTACTCCTGAACTCGAAGCTTTTTTAGAGTCCGATCAGAAACAAGATTTACTCCCTTCTTTTTAGCTATATCAAATGCTGTCATACAGACTAACCCCACACACCTGTCGACTGCCTTTCCCATGGCAGACTCTGATTCATCTTCCCCAGCAGGTATAAAAGGAGGGCAGCAGGCCGGCCACTGAAGCTGGTGGCAAAATTTGAGCAGACAGCAGCAGGGTGAGGCTGTTATTCCCCCCTCAACAACATAAAGACATCCACGAAGACCTTGTTCAAACAGGAACTACAACAAGGAACCAAGGGGCAATTCCCAGCAGAAGCAATACAAAAAATTCCTTCATCACCATGAGCTCCAGATTCATTTGTATATGGATAACAAACCAAATCCTTGCATCCATCCTGGAAAACTTATGCCATGCTCTTCCTTCTCAACAAAAATGTCACTATGCTGCCAAACAAGTAACAACTCAGAGCACTGAGATTACTAATTCTGCAAACAAAATAATCTCTGTAAATAATCACCTCCCAGTTTCTCTCATCTTCCTTTTGCAGTTCTTGCTCTTTCTCCTCTTGGTTTATTTTCATATTATCTTACATATTAATTTCCTCTACTTTGCTCTTCATTCCTTTCTGTTTCTTTTTTTTTTTTTTCCTTCTACCTTTATGGCTTCCTTTCTGCCTGACCAATAATTTTAATTAAATCTGAATTACAGAAGTCTAACTTAAAAAACCTTGACCAAATATTCTATTCAGCAATCACTTCCATTTAAAAAAGAAAAATAAACTCAAATCAAAATGCCACACACATGATCCCCCTGCAGACAAACCACAGGCAGTTGTGCTGGTTGGAAGTTCAAAGACCTGTATGCTTTGTTTGTTAATAATAGAGGTACAAAGCAAAAAGAAACACTCAGGACTACAGCCTACAAGGCCATCCTGATAGGCTAATCTGAAGGCAATCACCAACACTATTATATTATTACTTATCAAAAGGCTATTTAAACAATGAGATACAAGCCCTTTAAACAACGTAGACACTTGGACTTTGTAACAGAGGTTGCCGTACAGATCAGGCTGGCTTTGATTTCTGAGTACTGTAAATATGGAAAATTTAAGTAAAGTCTACCCTTTTAATTTGGACTCTGGGCAGTTTACTTAATCAGTTGAACACCTTCAATGAATGAAATTCCCATAGGAAAGAAGGTTTCATAATCTGTTCGCTAGGAGTCCCAATTATTATTATAAGATATACTGTTACAATTATTGTTAAGAAAAGCTCTTCCTTCCTGACTGCTACCTTGTCTCTACAACCCCCTAAACTGTCTCTCTGCTTAGTCTTGCTATGTTTTAAACCATCCAGTCCTCAGGCACTGCATTTAACAGGTTTCTGTCCACAGAGTGGACAACTCACCTCATAAACCACAATGCTGTGTCTTTTGAAGACTATTAAATATATATGTGTGTGTGTGTGTGTGTTTTGAATCAGAATGAGATTTATCATATTTTCTTATTTTTACACTGCTATATTTACACTTGCCATGGAGCATCTTCTTTTGTAGCATGTTTTGCCCATTAGTCCTCAAGTAGCCTCCAGTGTCAAGTTTTGTATCAAGACATTTTTCAGGTAACAATACAGACTGGTAACTGAGAAAAGAAAATCTAAATTATTTTGCCTGATTTTGCCAAACACCACACCAATGCTTGGTGAAGCACTGGAAAAGGCTGCCCAGGGAAGTGTTAGACTCACCATTCCTGGAGGTGTTCAAAACATGTGTAGATGTGACACTTCAGGACATAGTTTAGTGGTCATGGGTCATTGGCTTCATGGTTGGCGTTGATGATCTTAGAGGTCTTTTCCAACCTTAGTGATTTTATGATTCTATTCTATGCTCTAAGGCATTTCTACCTGACCACATCAAAAGCCTTAAGAGAGTATTAGTATCCGCAGAAAACCGGTTGTCGTTTTGGGGTGTTTTTTTTTTAAATCAAAATAATGAAAAAGGGCAAAGAACTTTAATATGTAGTTTACTTTTAAAAATTAGTTTTATTTAGAATGGTCATAGATCTACAGAAAAACCTGGTGGGGAAGAGTGGGAACTCTGAGAAATGAATACAAACTAGTGTGGCTTGAACCGTAGTAGTGCATTAAACTGAGTATTTCAGAAGAACTAATTTAATTACCTTACATTTTCAGGAGCCCATAAATGCAAGTCTGGGAGAACAGAGTTGCCCAGCGTTGTGAACAGAGTACAAAGGTAAGTCCATTGCACGGTAGTTATTACAAACTCAAAGCCAGTTGCCGAACGATATGTGCAGGCCAGCAGAAACCTTCTGTGGCACCCAAGCTTCTAATAATAATTATCACTGTTGTTATTAATAACAACATCAATTCAAGCAAGTAGTACTAGGAAGGAATATCCACGATTCCATTGCATTACTGTACACAGTTTTCTCAAGGGCACATTTGTTGTCAACTGCTACCACAGCTCCAGATAAGATCATGGTGGAGGTTTTTCAAATTCATAAATATGAATATAGAAGTCTAAACCTGACTTTTATGCTGATTTTACTTTCATGAGATTCTGCTTTCAAACTGTATAGCTGTAGAGCAGTTTCACAGCAAGCACGCAGACAGCAACAATATGGATTTGTCTGCATACTTAGTTTCATCTCCAACTTCCTAGTGCAATCTACTAGTGAGTAGCACCATAAAAAAAAAAAACCTGCCAGTACTTAGAACCCATAATACTATAATATTTTTAATAATGAAGCTTGATAACAAACCATAGCGTTTCTTCCATGCTAGATTTCTATGGAAAATTCCACATATTCATTTTCAAAGGAGGGGAAAAAATATAAATCCTTTGACAATGTTGTGCATCTGTTTCCAGAATGTGGCACAAACCTCTTAGACTGTTTACAGAAAACAACAAAAACACAGGTTTACGCCAGATAGATGGAAAGTTTTACGGTTTCTTATGGGCTGCATTAACAACTCCATTTCATTTTCTCTTGTATATGCACAAGAATCAAAGCAGTGCAGCAGACTTGGTTGTCAATGCAGATAACTATCTGCACAAAGGAAGGGGCTTAATGGCTAGTATCTCATTAGCTTGCCATAAGGATTGAATAGACTGAACAAACATTCTCCATTTTTTCTCGTTTTTCCTTGCAAGAGTTGAGAGGCAAGAAAAAAAAATATAAAAAAGGAATTCAGATAATAAATGGTATTTATAATACCACAAGTAACTTCTTATATCATAGAGTACATTCATCTGAGAAGTTCAAGGCACTGAAAGCAATAAGCAACTTGCAATAGGCCTAATGTATTTTGCATCCCAAACGTGCTCCTGAACCTGGCTAGCTTGCTCTTTAGTTTTAAACACAAATTTAATTTCCGCTAGAGATGCAGTGAATTACACTGATCTAATTTAAGTAACAGTGAACTTTATCAACCTCATAGGATTGCCGAGATTTTCAGGGCTTTATTTCGGGACTGCAGAGTGGTGCACTGAGTTTCCATGAAGAATTTTCAACAGCAGGAGGTGGTCATCTCCTTCAAAAAATTTTTGCATGTATATAGATGTCTGTCTATATATTACAGAGTATATATATATATGTGTGTGTGTGTGTGTATAGACACAAACTTAAACATATGTACAGTTGTGTGTGTATGCGTGTAATCTACAGGCTGCTTTTCTACAGTCGAGGAATCACTAGAGGAAAAGTGAAGGGACAAATGTTGTAAGGACTATATTCTCCTCTCTAGGGCACGCTGTAGCAGTATGATTAACTGCTACACACGTATCATGGGAAGGATAAAGCCCTGAGAGTTTCTGAAGGCCAAAGGGAGTTAATTTTCCTCGACCTACTCAAACACTGAGCTGCGATTGTAAAGTGTGTCTTCTGATGCTTTCACAATGGGAAGTCCTGTCGGTTGGGGATTAGGCAAAAGCAACAAACATTATTTTAGTGAGGACCTCAAGGTGGAGTTGGACACTGGTTTCCAAGGGGAAATGTTTTCCTCCCTAATATCTTCTCTCCTGCCATAAGCCCTTTCCTGCACAGAGAGAAAGAAGCGTAACAATTGCAATAATAAACAACTCCCATATATGGCGCATAACTGCTACTACCAGTAGCAATTTATTTTTGTAGTTGGGGATGTTTTCTAAATGTTCACATGGACAATTACTATTTGTTGTCTGTATTACCACTGTGCCTGTAACCGTGCTCATAGACCATGACCCACTGTCTTGTAAATGCTGAAGAAGTTCCAAACAAAAGGACAGTTCATGCCACAAGTAGCTTGCACAATGTAATATGGCTGTAAATTTGAGCTGGCATCAACAGCCATTGAAATAGCCTGACAATGAAACAACCAGGAACACAAGACGTTGCCACATGGGCTCAAATCTAGTTTCATCTAGAACTATAAGCAGAACCTGATGTGTCAGCGGAAAATGCAAAAAGCCCTGCACTAGGCAGATCTGAGATAACGCATCGCCCAAGAAAGCGTCCTTGCAATGTCTCCTATCAATTAGAGCAAACCTAAAGCATATCATTTCAGATCTCTTTCAGTACTGGTTTTGTGGTTTTTTTTTAATAGAGAGTAACAACACAGAATATTCTCATTCATATAAATTGCCAGATCTTTCCTAAAACATGTTAAATTCCTTAGCAACTTCCCAGAGCAAAGAAGTCCATTACCTAATTGCACATCAGCAAAATCAAAATATTCAAATATTCAAATATTCAAAATCAAAATAATCAAAAATTACTTATCAGCCACCTTTCTATAAAAGTCCTTTGTTCTTGTATCATGAAATAGAGAAAAGCTCTTCCCAAACTGCCTTCCTTATGCAAAATGAGTGTTGGAATCCTATCATGTTCTTTTTTATTCATCTCCTCTTGAAGGTAGCAATCCCAGTCTTTTCAATCTCTCCTTATATGAGAGTTTTCGAGGCACCTGATCATTCTTCTTTCCGAACTCCGAACTCCTGGTAAATCTGCAATGCCCTATTTGAGATGGTGTCACCCACTTGATGTGCCAGCACAACTTGCATAATAGCATTTCTGAATTTTCCATTTTATTTTCTTTATTCTTTCCTCGTGTACCTAAACCTGCCTTGTGACTAAAGCTGTGTGCTGAGCAAATGCCTTCAAGTAAATCACTGCTAATGATGAGTGGATTTCTTTCCTGAGTGGATATAGTTATTTTATAGTCCAGTTAAACAAATAGTAAAGTTTTTAGGTAGACAATTAGTGATTCTTTCCATTCCAGTGGTCATTATTTTGCATTTATCATCAATGAATTTTATGTATCATTATGCAGCCAGTTAAGTCCTTTAGAAGTTCCTTACAGTCTGTCATATAAATTTGGCTAAATAATTTTACAACTGCCAATTTTTCCAGACCTCATTCTTGCAGATAAAAAAAACAAAACAAAAACCCAGGCATACAACAGCTTCCTTATGTTATCAACATGGTTTAAGTTGTCTAGAAATCAAGCCTTACACAGGTGAGAAGGTACAGAAGTGCCCACACCAGTCTGTCTTGTGAAACTACGTGGGAAAAATTTATTATATAGGAAAGAATTACCTATATACAACTGAACCCTTCACTTAAGCACCTACCTAAGCCTCCACCAGCTGGAAATCTTATTCCGTTAATGCAAACCGGAGATAAATTAAAACTGATTAGATGTAAATGTTGCTATATTGTGAAATCGGTGTGCTGGATTTTTACTTCAATTTCTTTTGTTATTATAACTCAATACACTGGTATTCTTAAAAATAAAAGTAATCTGAATATCTCCTAGTGGAGAAACATCCATATATGTGAATTTGGTCCCGTCTCTCAACCAAAGCCAGTGCACCACTTGTTCCCCACCTTATTCCAGTTTCAATTAAAAAGCTATGCACTTAACTGATACATTACAGAGCAAGAATAAACTATAGCCAGCAATCCAGGGATCAAGTAGATAGGATGACTCAAGTCACCCCATCGGTGTATGCCACACACAAGCATCGGACTATGTTACGTTGATGTCTGAGCTATGAAGCAGTAATGAAATAGCAGTACCGAATATTAGTTACATTGTATTCATGTAACACTAATTCCTTATGATTAAAAACCTGAATCATATTTTTTTCCATTTATTTTGAATTTTTTTAATGCTTTTTTTCTCAGTTAGCTCTTCTCTTTGATAGATCCCCACAAATTGTCTCTTTGAAACAGGCTCAATTTATTTAACAGCATAAAAGGCTCTGATTTAAAAAAAAAAGAAAAAAAAAGTTTCCTACTTCTTAGGATGACCAGTTTCTCTGTATTACTCAGTCACTATCTCCATAGCTCGACCTTTGCACTACACCGTTAATTCAGTCTGAAGGAAGAGCCACTCTAGTCTACAGCCAAAATTGTCAATGATTTTCATTAAAACATCTCAAAATCTTCATTCTTAATTGTCATGAGACTAACAAGTTGCTTCGACCTAGTGCCCAAAAAGTCTCTTACAGGAAATCAAATGAAGTTAAGGGGACAAATTTTCCAGGTACCCCCGAGAGTGTACATATTCCATAGCAAAATTAAATTTGACTACAGAATAGCAAGGAGCTGCCAGATTGAGAGAATCTCATATCTTAATTTATAAATAATTTTTAGGACCTTCACTGGGCCTAGAACTTGGAATAGATTATTCTGAAACAGGGTATTTTGGGTATAAAAATAACTGGAATAATTCTTACTGCTACCAGATCTGCAGACCTCCTAGCATTCAATGCTTTAGAACCTTTTGTTGCCTTAGCACCTGCATATCTAAATAAGTTAACAGTGTACCCTACTATAGCTGAAATACTTCCTCTTTTGGGACAGATTCTGTACATTTTACTCATATAAAATTCCCACAGAAATTAAAAAAAGGAATGATACACAAATGTGAAGCCATTACATTACAAACAGGAAAGCCCTCTGGACCCAATATTATAGATGTCTAGGTTAGGTGTAATTCAGAGCCCCCACAGACAGAAGCCACACATCCAAATGCAGCCAACTGATGGAGGGGAGGTCCTCCAGAAGGTTCTTCACACAACCTAATTGGATGTCTGAAGCTGAATGCAAAGATCCTCTTTTGCAGCATACTTGTTTATAAAAATACAAAAGCGTAACTACTCCTGAAGATTAAATACTACAGCAAGGTGCTGTAAGGAATCACGTTTTTATTAGCATACTGCCTATAAAAAAAATGGAAACCAGAACAATGCTGGTAGATTACACATTAATCTTACCAAGGCCTAGTGAGGAATAATTTATGCTACCCTCTTAACTTATGTCTAAAATATCCATGTGCAGCCAGAAAAAATGTTTTCCATATCTTTACTACTTAAAGCTGAAGGGGAGGAGACAGAGAATTGCATTGCGCTTGATAGAGGCGTATCTGGATACCAAAATGCAGTGACATTTCATATGCTCTGATGTAAGGTGAAAACATTCACATATGTTTAGTAATAGCTTCCAATCCTCAACAATAGCTGTGTAACTGATTAAAAGCATATTCCTATTTATTTTCTTTGAAAACATGAACATTTGCACTTGCTACAAGTTGACTTAGTAACTTGGAGCTATGCCACTTATGAGCAATGGCATGGTAGCCTGTCTTTCACCATTAAGTATCTTCCCTGTGTGTCTGTGGCTCCCTGTACGTATTAATACATGAGCTCCATCCTGGTTATCAAACTGCAGGTAAAAAGATACCTAGTACTGGTCTGGAAAGAAGGTGATGATTTTAAACAGCTATGGAGAAATTAACTTTCCAAGCAAGATTTCAACTTGTTGACTTACATGAATCAATAGGTATCATTCCCAATCTGTACATTATTGTGTGTTAGAAAAGTTAGTGCTGAGCTGCAGAATTAGGTCACTTGCATTAGATCTTCTAATTAACCGGTTCTTCCTTTAAAAGAGCACTCGCTCAGCTTTCAAGACTACTCCAGCATTTTGTCAATAGAGTTCAGAAGAGGGCTAATGATTACCATTAAAGAAAGCCCAGAGTGATTTTAAGAACTTATCTTTCTGTATTTTGTTCTTTTTATCCAACTGTGGGATCCTGGAGTGAAGTCACTTCAGAGAACTGTTCAGATTTAGGAAAAAAAACACCAAAAATAAAGAGGTCAGGGAGGGAGCAAGAGGAAAATTTTCTGTAAGTGGAAAAGAGCTACTTCAACACAAACTACTCCCCTCAAATTTACAGGCTGATGATAGAAGAACAACACATCCCTAGACACACTAATATATATATATTTCTTTATAATGGATTAGTAGTCTTTGGGGGGCAAGTGTAAGAAGAACATTAATACACAGACAAAAATATTTTCCTTATGCTATTCTTTTGCTCTGACTCCTGACCTTAGCAGTTTATACCATTGTAAAAAAAGTGCCTAAATTCTTTTAATGTCTGTAACTGTAACTTGTGCTTTCATGTCCTTGTCTACACCATGAGCTCAGACTGCATTCAGTGGTCTGCCTCACATGCTCCTTACAGAACTATCTTTAGCCAAACTGATGTCTTCTTTGCCAATCTACCTCAACATCTTAAACTCTTATGCAGTTTCTCACTGAATTTCACCTTTCCAGTTTCTTAAATCTTTCTGACAGGTGTTCAAACTCAATCCTGACTGATTCCAAAGTAACTGAATGTGGCTGAATACTCTGTATACATTGCTGGTTTGCATGAGATACTGTTCTTTATTTCATAGAGTGGTTTGAATTGGAAAGGGCCTCAATAATCATCTAGTTCCATCCCCGCTGCCATGGGCAGGGACACCTCCCACTGGACTAGGTTGCTCAAAGCCCCATCCAGCCTGGCCTTGGACACTTCCAGGAATGAGGCATCCACAGCTTCTGGGCAACCTGTTCCAGTGCCTCACCACTATCACAGAAAAGAATTTCTTCCTAATATCTAATCTAAATCTACCATCTTTCAGTTTGAACCTGTTACCTCTCATCCTATCACTACACTCCTTAACAAAGAGTCCCTCCTCATCTTTCCTGTAGGCCCCATTCGGGTAGTGGAAGGCCACTGTAAGATCTCCCCTAGACCCTTCTCCAGGATGAACAACCTCAACTCTCAGAGCCTGTCCTCATAGCCCCCTGACCATCTTGGTGGCCCTCCTCTGGACTCCCTCAAACATGTCCATGCCATTCTTATGCTAGGAGCTCCAGAGCTGGACACAGCACTGCAGGTGGGGTCTCATGAGAGCAGAGGGGTAGAATCACCTCCCTTGACCTGCTGGCCACACTGGTTTTGATGCAGCCCAGGATGCAATTGGTTTCTGGGCTGTGAGTGCACATTGCTGGCTCATACTCATTTTTTTTTTATCTACCAACACCCCCAAGTCATTCTGTGCAGGGCTGCTCTCAATCTGCTTGTTGCCCAGCCTGTGTTTGTGCCTGGGATTGCCCTGACCCATGTGCAGGACACTGCACTTGGCCTTGTTGAACTTTATGAGGTTTACATGGGACCATCTCATCAGCCTGTAAATTTCAACATCCCTTTTTCATTGCTACTGTCTGTTTTAAATTTTTTTTCTAATACTTAAGAGAGATAAATACACACTCAAGCTACTTCTAGAGAAACCCACATCGCTCAGCCATGCACATGACCACAGGAATACTGGAGGCTTTACTAGCTCTATACTGCCTTTCCTCCACAACATTCATCAGGGTCTACCCACAGCTGGCAGCAACCACTGAGAAAGCCTGTGTCTTTGGGCTTTACCCTACTAGCATCCTGTCCCAGACCAGAGGACCATGAGGCAGTCGTGAGCTGCAGAGGCAGGGCCTGGATAAGAGGACCCCCGTCACTCTGCCCAAGTTCCTCCTGGGAATCCCAGCTTCAGCACAGATTCCAAGTCCATCCCTCCCCTGAAGGATCAGAGATCCTTCCTCCTGTCGCCAGTGCTCAGTGGTAAAGCGTTCAAATCCATCTGCACTTTTCACACCCTTTTATGGTGTGGAAGGGGGCCTTTGGGTCAACTACAGGACCAAAAATACATTGCTTCAGCTTACTGCGCCACTTACTGTGCTCAGTTTATACTCCAGTAGTTAACTACTTTGTTTGCTTTTCTATAAAAATCTTTTTGAATTCTGTTATCTCCTCATAGCGCTATCTCAGTTACAGAGAGATTTTCCTTTACACTCATATAAGGCTACTCCTCCTCTCTGCTGCCCTCCTCTTTGATCTCCTCTCAGGAGTTAGAAATTATTGACCGCACACGCTGTGTTGATTTTCCTGCTTGCCATTTGAATGAATTATCATCATTATGCGATTCTTCTAGAAACAGGAAAGTTAGAGGGTGCAGTTTGTCTGGATGGCTAAAGAGTCCAATGGCCCCTTTTCGATTTTACCTACCAGTCACCCTCGAATCAAATTTTGCGCAAGATGGAAAGGTAAATTCCACAAAACTTCAACACTGATGATCTAAAATACAATAAGACATCGAGCAAAAGCTTACCTAAAATCAATGGCAAACTCCTGCTGTTTTTAACTCTACCGTTTTCCGCACTTGGCGAGGAATTCCTGTGTGATTCAGCATTCAGGTTACGTTAGACAAGGAAGTATTTCTTGATTCGCTATAAATTAATAATGGGCAAAATTAGCCAGCTGGGCTCCTTCCATTGATTTCAATGAGTAGGATTCCTCTAAGAGTATCCACTCTCATGTAGGCCCTTTGCTTTTCATATGACTGAGAACCAAATTTAAAGGAAATTATGTGATCAATATTTTAGTGGATATACTCCATTTTAATGAGATTTGTAAGACACAATTTTGGCCCTAAATTAAAAATAAAACATGTCAGTTTGTTATTCCCATTGCTTTTTTTTTTGCCAATGTTATTCAGAAATAAAAATCCCAATAAATTATAACCTGAATAATTAATTTATCTGATTTTACATCATTTTGGCTTCTTTATTTTTGCCCCTACATGGACATGGCTGTTTCTGTCAAGAAACAGCAGCCCTCAGCTACACTCACCTCAGATTCCTGTGGCTGAGTAGATTATAATTTTCGAAATGTAGTTACTGTACAGTGCTCAGGGAGGATTTACAAAAAAGGATGGTCAAACTTTGCAAAAGAGGCACTCAGAGTAAGTCCTCTGCCATAATTTAGTAGTTGCATGTTTTAAAATTACAAGGTTCCTTACACATATATTTTTAACCCCATTTTACGTCAACAATTTGGGAGCAGCGCAGCACAAGAGCAGCAGAGCAGCTTCTATTGTCATGCTGTTTTTAATTTAAAAGTAAAGAGCCATGCTACCCTTTAAGATACAATTAAAACAGCAAATATGATTTGATTTATTAAACACTACTAATAAGCAAAGCTAGCCAGCTGGGCTCAATCTAGAAGGGGGAGAATGATGGATGAATTGATAGATTCATAGCTCACCTGACAAGTAATCCGTGCAGCAGCTACGGAAGCAGTTCTGTGGGAAGCGGTGCAATTGGGCACAAATCATCATCATCGTCATCACGGTCGTCATTTGTATGTCTGTGGCAGCTTTCAGTCCTCTATCTCACAGATCTTTACAGACGCTTAATTAAGCCTCATGATATCCCCTCAAGGGAAGTCAATATTAGTTTACCTATAGGTAAACTGAGATACAACAATGCGTAACTTCCTCAAGGTCATAGAGTGGGCCAGCGGCAAAGCCATGAATAAAATCCTCTAAATTTGACCCCAGCAGCCTGATTTAATTACAAACTGTTACCAGTTCCACACTGGAAATAGCAGTGGCAGATGCTTTTGGAAAGGAAGCAAAAAGTGGCAAAGGCAACAGTTAAAGTAGTAAAAAAAGAATCCCAACAATATCGAGCTTATGCTTTAAAAAAATCAAATTGAAAAACTCTCTCTAAATGTGGAAACAGGTCTATTGGGCATCTTTTGTTGAATAAATGAAAGAGTATCCTTTACTGAGGAATTTCATCACTTTACTTGCTCCCCAAACTACCGCTCTAAACAATTAATTCATGTTAGTAGCTAGATAAGTAAACTAAACCATTGTGGTAGCATTTCTCAGATGTTTTGCATGTATGCAGACAGTGAAAAAAAACAGATGGAGAATACTATAATGAATTGAAATGTTCTATTTAAAAACTGTTTGTCAGCTGTAGCTAAGTTGACACTGTCATCATGGCAACAAATCACAACACTTTACATGTTGTGCCTCTGCGCTGAAGTTTGCTCCTCAGAGCTGAGCTATTGGAAATTGCAAGTTCTCAAGCAGTCCAGTGAGTGGAACAATAAACAAGCGATGGCTACCTCAGGTTTCTTCTGTGCTTGGACTGGAAGGAGAAAGGTCAACAGAGCACTCGGTTTTATAACAAACTGATGGTTACCTCTACTACTCCGCACCAGATTAAAAAAATAAATAAACCAATCTACATAAGCAAAAACACTCAAAAGCGACTTCTTGGTTCAGGACACTGATAATGGGCTAACGTTTTCCACCTCAAGGTCACTGGCCAAAGTCAAGGTTGCTCTTGATGCAACTCAAAGTCATTGCAATCTGCTGTTCAAATCCTAGCTTATGCAAAATGCACTTCTCACCTCCCTGCGGTCCCTAGTGGACTGGAGCCCACAGATATTTAAAAAGCAAACTTAATTTCAGCTGGCACTGCTTAGCACCTTTGTTGATATTCTCAGTGGAGGAGTGAGTGGGCACTGACACGGTGCTCCCCGAGCACCGCTGGCACAGCTCGCCTGGTTCAGGAGGTGCCCTGGCCGGGCTCTGCTTCTGGATAACAGTCCGCTCCTATTACAGGGGCTCCAGCCCTTAGTGTCGCCACTTCAGTAACTCCTCACCAGTTTGCTTTATTATTGTGTTGTGTATTGTTGGGGTTTTTTTCTTTCTATGCATGAAAGGAAAAAACCACACAATTTCATACTCAGAACTTACTGCCCAAATCCAAAGCCAGTGAATCTGTAGAGGAGGAAAGAGCAAGGCATTTTACAAGTGGCAAAGAATCAGACCCTTGAATCCTGTGTCTGATGAAGCTTCAATCCCAGCTGAAGCCCAAATGGGGATCTCAGCATCATTCATTTGTAATTACGAATACACTACTATACATTGTAGCAGTAATAATATTTGCCAGGACTGAGATTTCTGTCATCTTCCCGGAAAGCTTTTGCAACTAAGTCACGCTGCTAAAATAGCCTGCAATTCTAACTACTCTAGATTAATTTAAATGGATTTGCATTTGCATTTCCCTTTACTTGTATTAGTTATGGCTATGCACGTCAAAAGGAGTAATTAATAAAGAGTAAAAATGTAAAAGCCTGATTTTTCTTTACATCACCAGTAACCAGTTTGAATCTAATAGAACTAATACTTGCGTAAAAGAGTGGAAAATGATAGACAAATAAGTCTCAGACACTCTGTTTCGTCTTAATTATTCCGCTTTTTTAGAAGAGGTGAGAAAAATGTCTGCAGAACTGCCTACTCAATAGAGCATGAATAATGAAAATATCTCTACACAGTCTGCAACCTCCTATAATGATGGCTGTAGAAAAAGAGTACATTATTAAACATTGTGGCAAATGCACAGAATATTTATATCTCATTCCTTTATTTTGCTAGATTTATGTATTTAGTTAGTTTCGATCAAAATTATTTGCAATATTTCTGAGTGCAGAATCGTTCTTATTATGGTCTGAGTTTTACAAACAGAAAGATAGAGATTGTCATGAGGGAAAATCAGACACTGGTTTGAGCAGCAAGGGCTTGATTTATTATTGCTTCAAACAAGTTTCATGCATTAAAGATCCCTGTACAGAACATGACATGTTCTTTCTTTAAAACCAGCTACACACTTCAGGACAAGTGACATGATCCAAACGGTCTCAGCTGACGTTGATGGCTATTCTAATGCAGCACAGGAATGTCTCCCTGACTCAACATGTTTAACATTTTTTTCAGAGAGAGGAAGAATAAAGGGAAGAAATACTTTGTTAAAATGACATCTCAGTTCTGCAAAAATTCAGTTTTCATCTCACTTTCCGTATTGATTGCTATCCCTTAGGCTAAAGAAAGCATTTCTACATACACATACAGTCCCCTTTATTTAGATGTGAATTTCAGCATTTGATAATCATCTGTTCAGTGTCACATCCGAAATATACTGATCTGAAGGGAAAATATTCCCTCATCCTCATCTTCCTTTAGATCAGGTATGTATAGATGTATTAATTAAAGGAAATAAATTGCCAAGTAAGACCACTGAAGCAAAAATACAAGTAGATATTTTTACTGGGAGAAAGAATGGGAGACAGACAAAGACTGACAGAGTTGAAGGAACATAATGGTATCACAGAGGGTACCAATAACATAGTGTTTTAAACTGCTGTAACACAACTCATCTTGAGAAAATGCTAAAGCACATTGTACTGACCAGGTTAGCACATTTTTAAATTTTAATATAGGTCAAATATTTTACAGTTAAATACCTCCCCCCAAAGGCAATTAATTATGTAAAGTTGAAAACAACAAAATTATAGTTAATTATTTTAGTCTACTGCAAATGTGTAGAACACAGGAACCTGTCATTTTCGCCATGTCTTTTGTGTTGAGGTTTCTTCCCCTCTATGTAGAAGACTCCTGTTTCCTTAGGAGACATATTACTGTTCCACTATTACACGAAAGATTTGTGAAGTTTGTTTTGGATCCCACCAAAACAACATGAAAAGTGACTACAAAAATGTGAAAAGTGATCTAAGTATTTCTTTTTGAATGGACAAAACATGAGCCACAATGTCATCAATTCTGACTACACATTGAAATAACACGAGGACAGCCAAAATCATGTATTTCTTGAATTATATGTATGTAAATGGACAGAACTACCCTCCATTCCTGAGGTTCCAAGGAGTTATAGAAAACTTAAACACTCTTTCTTCCTTCATCATTTGCCAGCTTAACTTCTCTCCTGCTTTCCTCCTACAGTGTCAGTCTTATTATGACTCTCTGATGGCTCAGATTTCCTCTTTGCCACCCACACACCAAATCCTTCCACGGACACGAAAGGTTCCTCTGCTGTGCTTCTGTGTGCACGCTTCAGCTACAGCAACTGTTCCTTATAGTCAACCATCTCCACTTCTTAACATGCAGAAAAGTGACATCAAGAAACAGCAGGCCAGACTGTCAGCGATCATCTAAGAATTGTGATCAGTCAAGCTACACTGACTTACATACACCAAATCAAGGAGACAAAAGCAGTCGTTTCCAGCATTAATCTCAGCTCTTGACAGGGAGACCAACACCAATCTCTATGCAGTCAGCAGGTCAGCAAGGGCTGCAAGGAAGCTACAGGCTCTGAAACATACCCAACTCCCCACTGAAGAAAGTCCAGTGAATTAAGTAATTATGCTGCCAAAACCCATATGTAATGTTAAGTCACAACATACCAAATCATTTTAAAACACAGGAGAATTTTACCTTGATTTTATCCTATCTCTGCAGAGACAATATTTGCTAAGGAACATATCCTAAAAAAGGGCTAATTACAACACAAAAAGTGAAACCAACTTGAATAGCATCATCAGCTTTATTCCAGTATGTGTCTCTCTTTTTTTTTGTTACTTTGAAAAAAAAAAAAAAATCCAAACTGCTATTTCCCACTTCTAAGTGATCCACTTTGTTTCACAAGACACTGTGATAAAGCTCAACATACAGATGGCTGCTTAGCATGCTTTCAGTATTATTCCTGAAGTCCATGTAGCAATTGCACATGTTTTCTTAAATTTTCTGGTTCTCCTATGGCCCATGCCTATTTCTCTTTCGTTCACCTCTATCTTAAACTAGGAATGGAAAGAATACCCATGCAAGAGGAAAAAATATCTCAGATTAGCTTATTCTCTTTTAGCATTCATCTGAATAGATTCTTAAAGTTTTCTCAGAATGTTTTTGGGTGAATGAGTTAGTCCATGGTTTTAGGAGTAAGAATGAAGACGCTGGTACAGAAGAGCAATACTTTTGAAAGTACACTTAAACACTCTGTATATAACTCCAGCAGATTTTCTACAGTTAAACATATTTTCACACAACAGAACTCTGAGACTTCAGGTAGAGGTGTGAAAGCAGCTGAGAGCATAACCAAAAACATGCTGCCGATCTGCAAGAGCCTCAGCATTTCCCACACAAAGCCAGTGATGTCTTCCCAAGTAAAAAATGTGGGTGTCTAAACTCTCTCTGAAGTCATAACAGGTGGGTTTCTTCTGAGTAGATGAGTGTGATGCCACCATGGTTGCTCATCCAGTATCTCTTTAAAGCTGACAGAGAGGCAAGTACTTAGAGTGTTGAATTTCTCTCGTCTAAAGCAGCTATCTGAAGGCAAGGAAGATGGATTATACCCTAGAAGGGCCCATTTCTCTCCATCAGCTATAAAGAGAGTCGAAGATGGGGCTCAGATATACAAGTTTACACTAGAGATGTCTAAAGTTAGGTGAAATGAATCTCGTTGTAGGAGTTTTTTCAAGGACTTGAAAGAGGAGAGGATTTCATCAAAGAGCTATTTCAAGATAACTGTCATAGTTAAAAAAAAAATAAAAATAAAATAATTCACTTAGCTACAGCCAGCTTTAAGTTGGGCTCATTTCTCCTTAGTAAAATTGGTTTAAACATCACATTCAGAGTTATTTCTCTCTATCTATTTGCAACAACACAGTAAGTGGGTCAGAACAGAAGATGAGTACGAGGATTTTTCCTCTTTGTTCTTGATTTTACAAGTGAGTGACTCTAGGGTCCCATTCACAGTCCCTTAATCTGTCTGCCTCACCAGCAGTCTCTTTGTAAAAGCGTAAGAACTTCACTGGGACTTTACCAATTACACATTTTGAAAATTATCTAGATTCCTTGATACAACAATTACGAATATCACATATTAATATTTTTCTTCTCACTTATTTTTTCCTTCTGTGGCTCCCTCATGTACTTCTGAGAAAGTTCTAGCTGGACAAACCACTTTTTGCTTTTCCTACTTTTTCAAAGGAAGGCAAAGGAAGAGGTGATTTCCCAATTTGTATTTGTTGTTTAGCCTCATTAAGCTTTAAGAAAAGCTTTTTAATAACCATAGTGTGTCCACTTCATTTGGTGAACTTCACTGTGAACATTAAGCAGAAGGTCTTGCACACAGCTGCCTGGGTGCTACTGGTAATTACATAAAACCACGGTGACTGAATTCTAAAGACGCAGAATAAGGCAAAGTGCTTCAGTAAAAATGCAGAGGGCGGGGTTTTTCTTGCAAGAAACGGATTAAACATAGCCGCAGATATTCATACAGGTGTGGTTAGACTAGCTGCGCTGGATTATACTGACATTTATTAATACAATTTAAAGTCTTCAGTTAATAGGCTTGAACTCTCTTGGCTTTAACACAGGGTGTGTAAGAGATTGGCATACCAACACAGTAAATACTCTCAACTTTTTCATTTCCTGCCTTGACATTTCTCTTTGACCACTGTCAGCCTAACGTTTGCATCTTGAGAGAAAGAAATAAAAATATCTCATACATGGAAAAGGATCCTCTAGTTATTTATATCTTGTTATTCTCTTACTGTTATTCTACCACTGTCATTGTAACGCAGTGGCCTAAGAGGCCAGGCAGGTGCATCTGGAATCACGCTTTGTGTTGCAAACAATTTATGACCGGGGTTATAGTCGATACACTTTAAGCTAGAAGACAGAGACTGGACAGACAAACTGACTGACATGGTCTCTTGGACTTCAGATCTCCTGAAACGAACGGCAAAAGAAAGGAGTAAGGCTACACAAGGTTTAAAGAAGTAAGAGAAATATCAAAGGTAAGGAAAGAGCTCATGTGTAAAAAGCAGTAAGAGCTAATTACAGCAAAGTTACAGGTACACTTCCCTAGCTTAGCATTGTTCTGCCAGTGTAAGGTGAACCTATACAGGGAGAGAACCAGCCAAAACAGATAACAGGGCCTTTTGTCTGCACCAGAGTGATGGAGAAACCAGAAAATCTGGCATACCACTTTTTTCTATGTCAAACTGATTAAGGTAGTATACAATAAATACTATCTGAAAAAATGGCCCAAAGGACTATTCAAGGACCACTGCTTGGTTGCTTCCTATGTATGGCAGGTAATTTTTAATGACACCCTTTAATAAAGACCTAGGTTGAGGAATCAACAAACTAACAGAGTTCAAGCAGGCCAACCTGTCTTTACAAAAATCCAAAGTACTACACTAACATTTAAAAAAAAAAAAAAAGCCTGCAATTTTAACAAAGAGCAGGTTCTATTCCTCTGTTCCAAACGTGAGTGAATGGGATTGAAAATCGACAACAGCAAACGATATTCCACATTTAAATTTTCCATTTCTTTTGCAGTAACAAACCTCTTTTAGATGCATAAGTAGGCTGAGATACTTCACCTAATGTCCAATACTGTAGGTGTGAATACTCATGAAAGAGAACATCTGTTTATTCACAATGCAAAAATTATATAATCATGCCACCGACCTTGGTGGATTCACCTCCCTTAAAGTTTCCAGTGAACTCAGATTGTTCTGTGGCCAAGAATATTGCATCAGCCATAGCATAAAGTTTTTCTGGTACCTTAGAAACTGTGAAGTCATGGCAGAAAAACATCTAGGTGATTTTTTTTAATGCAATTTAAGAAAAGTATAATTGAATCTCTGCCTCTCGCTTGCAGATTGCTTACCTGTGAAAATTACAACTGACACAGATATGAACTAATACCACGAGACGGCTGAGTTTTAAGATAGCCAAGCTCATTTAGGAAAATAAGTTGGAGCACTCCCAGGTCCTTAGGAATGAATCTCCTATTCCATGTCTTTATGACATCTTTGAAGTATTCAATGCTTTTGGGGGGAAAAAAAAAAAAAAACAGGATTAAAAATATTGAAGTGTTCTGTGAAGATATTAGCCTTTCATTCCTTTTGGCCAGCTACAAATTGTGAGGCTGTTCAAACCCCAGACACTATACCAATCCCCAATGCCTAAATGACATTCATCAAATAATTTCCTAATGAAATGTATTAGAAACCACTTAGAAAAAAACATATCTGTCTAATTTCCCAGAACAGACTAGAGGCTTAATTTTGTTCTCAGCTACACTGGACTGATTCTAGAATAACTTAATTGATGACATTGAATTGCTCAAATTCTCACAGCAACATATCTGGAAGGTGAATTTAGTTGTGGGGACAATGGATTATAAGAACTCAAGGTGCAAGATTCAAGCCCCAAATATCCTTCTGATTGAGAACTGCTGTCTTGCTTCCTCAGCACGTTGCTGGGGTTTGGACAGTGGCTACTGAAACAGATTTTTCTTGTAATTTGATGGTGGCATATCATGTACAGACATCCAGCTATAAATGCAAAGTAGCCCTGAAGTTGCTCCAAAGTACAGCAGTGCTGGGATGGAGGACAAGTCAGCCCAAGTCTCAAAAGACTCCTTGACAGCTGCTCTCTCAGCGGCTCAAGCAGGGCACAGCTTGCAGTCCAGCCCATGTGTCAAATGAGTTCCCAATGCATTGTCATTCTTATTAGCCAGGGGTAAGATGGAAGGTTTCTAAGCAAACAAGCTCTATAATACACAGCTGAATTAAAAGATCAACCTCCAATGAAATACCATTTAAAAAAAAATAAAAACTAGAAAAACCATAGCAGAAAGACAGAAAATCTCAAGAAAAATCATCTCTCTTCCTTGCACAGAGTAAACAAAAGCTTCTACACATCATCTCCAGACCAGCAGTGGTAATAGATACATTTGTTTTTTAAGGTATCAGGACATTTTCCTTTTAGGAAAAAAATGGTTATATATTGGTTAAAACAAAATTATGAAAGATGTTTATCAACTGGAAAGGATGAACACACATAGTATATAGTTTCTGCTAATCTGTCTGAGGAAGGAAGTGAAAAATAGTAGATATATTAAAATTTATATAGGCTTAGACACAATCACTTTTTTGTAGCCCAATATAGTGTTTGTCTTTGGAGCACGCTGAAAAATACTTCAAGTACTGTGTTAAAGGCAGGCTCCACAATAGGGAACTGACTCTTAATCCAGTCTGTCCTACATTTCATATGCACATTTGGGTCATAAAAATCTCATTTGTATATCCTGTTCTTCTGTTCTTGGCCGTATCTTTCTTATAACATGACTGTATAAACCAGTACACAAAATCTATTTGGAAGACCTATGCGAGGATGCATTCTATGAGTCTCAAGAGACTCTTTACTGTTCATAATTTGTCCTATATGTTTTGAAGTTAAGGTTTTTGTTATATTCATATAGGTTTTCAATTTCAGAAGGTTTGTGAACACATTTCTAAATCTATTCTACTTCTATTTTTAGTGAACCCCAAACCTATCACACCTTGTCTTTTCCCGATCCAGGAGTTCATCCACTAGATCTTTAACTTTGGAGAAGTGCAGCAGGCAAACCAATGGGCCAGAATAAACTAGGGATCATAAAAATGTCTAATATTTTTCTGTTAAAAGAGCTGATGACAACTGTGTTGTGAAAACTGCTCCTTAGAACAAAGGACAGCATACTGTGCAACAGTCATAGGCTGGAATTACTGGCTGATATTGCTAAAACAGCCAAAATCTATACCAAATTTTGTCCTAACTTAGACCAGAATGCTAAATTATTGCATAGACATAAGATGAGAAACCAATATGATCTCCAAAAATGCACCAGGTCATCGATAAAGAACTTGTATTAGAGAAAATACCAGAAAAATAGGCAAGAAAAACTAGTCTTTATCTTCTTTTTCAGAAGCAGAAGATATTCGTTGTTGCAGCTAGCACATAGGTTTAGACACACTATCCTGAGCAGACTTAAAGTCTTCTTCCTAACATAGAAGATAGTCTAATACTGAAATCACCTTGTGAATGCTTTGCTTCTCTCTTAAAGCCACAGACACCATTTCTCTTCACTTTCCCAACTGTAAGGCTGGAGCAGCTACAACAAGAGTTCACTTGGAAGCACTTTATTAGGAAACCACAAAGGATATCGTTATCTACTGCTTCCTGCAGCCTAACAGCTTGGAAATGAGATCTTTCCAGCAGCACCATGCCTACCAGCTACCCAGAGCCCACACTGCAGAGCTTCTCAAATCATATGATCAAAATCCCTGGACAGGTCAGTGGTCTAAGTCTTTTTGGCATCTCCTAGATTTCTTGTCTTTCTGGCAGACGTACAAGTGGAGCTCTCATCTGAAACTCCAATTTTCTCTGTATTAAGAGTAATAGCTTCTTTTGCACAGGAGGACAATAGCTTCCTTCATACACCCAGATTATATGTCCACAAACCACCCACCTCACCAAAAAAATAGTATCTCAAGGGGTTGCAATAAAAGTACACATGCAAGCTAATAGAAGCAGTCAGAGCTGGAAAAATACAGGACACAATGAAACAGTTTTTGACACAGCTGCTTGCCCAGCCAGGAACCCATTAGCACCTTGTCACAAAGCCCCCTAAGCTCACAAAAATACGAATTTGGAAGTCATAAAAAACAATGGACATATACAATTAAGTGACCAATGAAAACTTGTCGTCTTCTCTTCCTCTTTGGAACATAGCCAGGAATGACTGGTGGGAAGGAAAAGATAATTTGGAAACACCTCAACCTGAACTTTTAATGTTTACTGGCAAGAAGGAAAAAAAAAAAAAAACCTACATGTAACAAAGGGTAGTAAAGAGAAAAGAGACTTATGGAAAGTGAAGCCTGTAGTGACTGCTGATGTAGCAGGATCTAGGGGCAGATGTACTGACCATTTCCCGACATTTCCATACACAGCGAGTTACAAAGCATCTGCCAAGCAGCCAACATCTCCACCTTCACAGTCTCCCATGACAGGCCTCCCAGCTTGCCTTAGCTCACATCATCTGCTGTGGCTACAGCTCCTGGTGTCCAGGTATGTTTTCTGTACCTCAGTTTTCCTACTTCTCCACTTCAGTCACTCCTCAACAAATCTCAAGCCTTCCATCATAAAATCCGAAGCATGACCATGGCATGAAAGCTACTCACATTTTGGCTCTGAAACTTGACACAGAGTGAGCTTAAAGCTTTAGTCTAAATGAAAATATGTACTGCTGGGCTTCTGGAGTTAAACTTCTCTGGTCATAGCTCATAATCTTTGTCTTCACTACCCATTCAAATCTGTTTAAAACTTGTTTATCCTTTCTAGGATTCTACCACGAGTCCACCCATGTGTAACTTCATAGCTTAAGCCTTTAATTAGGAAAAAGAAAGAAGCTTGCATGAGAAATCAACACACCCACTCTTACCAGCACACCTCTCCCCAACCCGTTCATTTTGATTATAAATACTTAGGTGGGAAACTGTTTATTATCACCAATTACGGAGCTACCTTGTCCTCACTGCAGAACCCCATCATATTACAGGTTGCATAAGTACTGTAAAACAAGAGAGTCCTTGATGAACTTTTGGCAAGTTTGCCCTGGAGAGGACTCTCCTGGTATTTGCTGCCTAAGACACCTCTCTGGAACTCCTTTGGTGTTCACTGCACAACAAACAGGCAAAAAACCTCAGGAGAAAACATGCATCTAAAAGTGTCAAACAAACTCATAAACACTTTTTGACATAGATTTTAAAGTAGAAGTTGGAGCATTTCAGTGATTTTCACAGGATCAACAGTTTCTTCTCCTACATTATTCGTTGCATAGTCACCGAGAAGCACGAAAGACTTGGAAAACAGATCTGACAGGCACTTTGAAATACCCCGTTTCCAGGGCTTAAGAGAATTAAGGGCCTAACTCTTCCACTAGCACAAATCAGAAATAAATGCAAAGAGTCACCAGACATTATGCTGCTGTAAAACACGTACGCAGACGAGATGTTGTGCTTGCTTCAGTGGAATAACTTCAGTAACATGTGCAGATTGACATGCAAATAAACCTCTTGAAATTGCACCAGGAGAGGTGGAGGGAGAAAGACAATCTTGATTAAAATTTTTTGAAGGACACTACTATGAGGTGCTTAGTTATGATCAGCTCAACATAAATTATCATATAACCCATTTCCAATGAGAATGCAATATGAGCTAAATTTTACACTGATTTATAGTTTATGAAGGCTTCACTGAAAACCCTGTTTGTTTCACAAGTCCAGGTCAGTGGAGAATTCAGGTTTCTTTTCTTTCATTAAACACCCATGATAGTGCTTTAGGGGTGGAAGGTTGTAGAAAAAGCAAGAAAAGGACTTAAGAAAAATTATCATCCCATGTATCTGAAATTTTTTTCCCCTGTCCTAAACCTGTGTCCAGTTTGCTCTGAATTGACTGCAGTGATATAATTTCAAAGATGTTGATGTAGATTTTGAAAAGAATACAATAATACAAGTTATGTCCAAAGTCTTTCTCTTATATTCACAGATCCTTGATTCGTCTTTTGAGACAAAAAGCCTCTACCTGCGTCAAGTCCCCACTGTCAAGTCAAGTTTGGCACTCGGAAAAGAGCAAGCAGTAACCTACCTCAGACATCAATGAAAAATGCATTTTTCCTCTTCCTTTTCTAACTCACTTCAGAGACTGTGAAATCTCCTGCTAAAAAATACACAGACTCTAGCAAAGTCCATGTTCTGGTCACAGTTGCAGCATATAGCCAGAAAAAAAGCAGAAATTTTGATTTATTTGTACTACTGTAAAGGAGAACAGAGTCAAAGCTCAGAGCTGAGACTGTGTGACAAGGCCAGTAACTTGCAAAATTGATTATTTAAAGGCTATTCCACATAGAACAATGGTCACACATGGGGATTTGGATTTTTGAAGATACTTGGGTTTTGTCAGTAGGTTTGTCTTTTGCTTTTTTAATTATTATTACGTGTCATTAATCTGTTCGGACATTTTCACCCTTTAATTTTGCTTGTTGCTTTCAATAAGCATATTTCACAAGATATCAGCAAAGTATCTCTCCTTTCGTATTAGCTCTGCTCATGCCACCCTTAGAGCTCAAAGACCGGTGTGATTAATAGCTCTGCCAGCAATTGCTATTTAAAAACCATTCCTATTTTATCTCTTTTTACCCTGACCCTGATTTTCTTCTATTCTCTGTGCAGAATAGCCACTGCTAGCGTCTTCATGCGACCCAAAACTTTGCAACTTTATTTCTCACTGTTCCTTTTCTGCTCGAAGGTGGTCCTGTCCATTTTGTTTGACTAGATAATAATGAAGCAACTTAAAAGCACAATCGTACAAGTAGCTGAGTGCCCAATATTGATGTAAGTTGAAAGCAGTGATTTAGCACCTTTGAAAGAGCTCAGCACCTTGCAGGATGGTATCAACATGTTCCAGCTTGCTAAACTATAATTTGCCCATGCCCCTGCTTCTCACTCAGAAGTTAGCATTACCTTCTAGTCTTGGACTTCAAGAAAACAGAGAAAGGTATTTAAACAAGATCACACAGGATCTGTCACCGAGCAGGCAACACAGGTTCCGTACTGCAAGCCTCACAGGTGAGCACTGGAAGCGTAAGTTATATTCTCAAAATTATTCTGTCATCCCCCTGACATTTTAATTATTTTATATATAACTATAGATAGAGAGATAGTGCTTCTAGACTCTGTTTAGGTAGCCATGTCTCCTCAATATCTCATTCAGGTGCGGCACAGAAAAGTCTAACAACGCTGGGCTGGCAGCCAAGCTCGCCAGTGACTGACGCTCGCTTAACTGAGCAAAGATTTGCTCTGCTCCAAGCAGGAACCTGACTACACAGGGACCGGCAGTGACAGCGAGGGTGCAGGCTTGCATCCTAACATCGCCGCTTCCAGCTTGTGCTCAGGCAAGTGGAACCAGCACTTAAGCTGAATGCTAAAAGGCTTCAATCTTGCGCTGCTTTCCAATTTACCTCCTGTATCAACCCAGGACTTCTTAGTAAGAGCAGCACATTAGGGCAGTTACATCGCTAATCCGGGCATAATTTTAAGCTCGACGAAAGGAGATTTAAATGCCAAAGGAGGAGGAAAGCAAAGGGACGCACAGAAGAGAGGAGGTGGAGAGGAATGAATTGCTTAGAGTACGTTTTTACAAATGTATTCTTGCCAGTAAATGACAGAAATAAATCAGAAGTATGAAGTCACTGGTAGCTGGATTTAAAACAGAGTTTATGACCATTTGCTAAGGGGCCAACATAAAGCATAAGCAAAACTACTAAAAATATAGCTTCCACAAGCAACAATAATGTTAAGCTATTGGAACAAAATCTTTAATTTAAATGAAATTACACTTCTTCAAACATAGACTAAAGGAAAATTTAACAAAATCTCTGTCCCAAAGGCTTTACTGTCTAATCAGTCAATGACTAGGTGGGGATGTATAACAGAAAGGAAAGCGTTTAAGTGAAGTCTGTGCCCAGCAGAAGTATGTGGATACCTAAACCTCCTTGACTCAGTTGAAAAAAAAAAAAATTCTTGTTTTCCATGGAGAGCAACTGAAGAATTACAGCTTTCCTATAAGCAATTTCATGACTATTAACAGTTGCACCCCCCCAAAGCTTTCTCTTTTTCTTTGTGAGTTGGGTATTTTCTTCCATTAAAAAAGAAAACAACACCCACTCACAAAAAAAAAAATCACCAAAGCAAACATGAGGATACTTTTTGTTGAACAGAAGTAATTAAGAGAGGTAAAATGCTCTGGTGGTACTTCAGTTTGAACTCAAGTGGACTAGGGAGCTGTAGAAGAGAAGTCTGAATTGATGTCCTTCATATGATTTCATCAACATTCATAGGGGTTTGGAATCTAGTGTCACTGATGCTCTTCAGTCTTGCAGAAGTTGCTAACTGTGACCCCGCATACCAAGCATATTAGTAACATACTGGTCAAAGACGACACTCTTTACATATCTCCAGTGTCCTGATGTCAGGTCTGATGTGCAAGAAACACAGTACCAAGCTGCAAACAGCAATGAAGTTAGCCTAGCCTACGGACTGAGATAATCCGTAAAACTTTTTGTCTCTTAAAGCTTGGGTTTACATTTCAATCAGGTCACCACCAAAATCCATTTGGTCATGTCAATCTACAGATGACATAGCTTGATCATAAAAATCATCACAGAGCTAAGTACAATTGGTAATCTCAATAGCAGGCAAAGATGCTCTAAATTAGAAACATGTGGGTGGGTTATGCATCTCTACTATCTGTCCTCAGTAATCCATCTGCTAAGTATTATTTTTTTAATACATTATTCCTAAGTGAATATAAAAGTGAGAACAAAAATAGACCAACTAAGGTATGCTAAGGAATAAACATCAGTAGGAATGGGCAGGAAAAACAAGAGTGGGAGTGAAGTCTTCTTGAAGAAAGACCTTACAGGCTATAAACATCTAAGGGATCCTGCAGCCCGATCTCTGCCTCACCTTTTAGGAGATGGAAAAACAAAGATTACTGAAAAATTTGTCACCATTAACATTGAAATGTTTTTTTTTCACACACCTCTCTTCCTTTCTCTGGCATTTTTTTTGAAGCTGGGTCTTATAATTGAAAGCCAGTGGATTAAGCATAACACATCAAACCACTGTTAACACCCAGTCTCCCGCAAGGCTGAATCCTAACAACTCTGTTTTCTGCCTACAGTATGTGCAAGCAAGTGGAACCACCACATGCACTGCATGCTAAAGGCCACAGCCTTTGTCTTCTCCAAGTTCTGTCTATTTCAGAGGCTAACATGCTGCAATTAGTCTAATTAATGTGAAACAATGAGCTGTGTTACCACTTATCAAATTGATTGTTCCCCTATCAAAACAAAACAGGCTGGCTTTTTGATGTAATTTCAAGAGATGATTTGAAATGTCATGTTGCTGCAAGCCAATTACCTTATGACTGGAGTCACGGTCAACAGAATACATAATTAGCACGAGTTTGGGAAGACTGCTTACTGCTAGTATGCTAATTAACTGTCTTTTGTCATAAAACAAAAAGGTTGTAGCTAGGGTTGTGAAATAGGTCTTTTTTATTTACATTTCTTTGCGCTTATCAATGCGAGGCATGACAATGCAAAAGAATGGAAAATTTTAATTCTGCTACTTCAAATTAATACTGAGCTGCAAGGTCAGGCACGGTGTTGGACTACAAGCGATGTTCAACTCTTCCACGTGTGACAATGCGGGCTGCACTCTCTGCCAAGAGTGTGGTAAAATTAAGCATCAAGTGAATCTCATACCAAAGAGTCACCGAGTAGCACCCAGAACCAACTAACTGGCCCCCGATGGGTACCAGATGTTCCTTCCAGAAAGAAGGAGGGTACCTGTGCTGGATGCCGTCCTGCCAACCCTAAACTGCTCCACCACACCTCTTCCAAAGAGCCCTCTGGAAAGCTGGAAAGATTAAACTACAAACAAATGGCATTATTACTTCTGCTTCAGCGGGGTGCTCAAAGAACGCTTAACGAGGGAGTGCGGGATAGCAAACGAACCCTGCCTGTAAGCAAAAAGCTTCATAACTCAGCTGCCGCCGCCACCTCCTCCTCTCTGCTGCCTCATTTGTGTGATAAATTCTGTATTCCTCAGGCATTCATTAAAGAGTTGATCCTGCATGGCGCTGGGTGCCCTCTCTACCTATAGGTTTCAGGGGTAGCTGTGGAGCTCATTACTTTGCAGGATAAAGATCTACCAGAAAGAATCTGAACTTAAAAGCTGGCTGCCAGCAGGTCCTGCTCTGCCCTCTCTCATCCCGGCACCATTCCAAGTGCCACCACACCGTCATGTGAGGGTAACGGAGGGCAGAAATTAGCTTAGTGAATCATTGCTAAATCCTACCAATTTAAATCCTGGTTTTCTTTCTCCTGCCTATAATTCAGCACTTTATCTAAGGTTTTGCTTGGCTTGAGGAACTCCTGATAGCAAGGCCTGGAATTGCTGGAAGTTTTAATGATGTTTATTCACTAATAGCTGCTGACTTATGAATCCTTGTATTTGTTGCAAAAACAACTTTGTTTCTCCATGTATGCCTGGTCTGAACCACTACAGAGATAATTCTCATGCTTCTTGATAGCTCTTAAAAGCAAGAGAGACATGTAAACCACTCTTTCATAAAGAGGAAAAATTAAGAGTTCAAAATGTGGATCAAAAAGTTGTCAGGCTTGCCTTCTCTGAATGCTTAGTTTAAATTCAAACCCAGTCTACTCCAGTTTCACGTGAAGAACTGGAAAGTCTCAGGTCCAGAAACAATATAGAGTGGAGCACCTTTGAAATCATTATATGAAATCAGTAGTTAGTCCTAAATTATTTTCCTGATTTCTCTTTTCCAATCTGAACTGAACTCAAAGTGTAATAAAATTAGGTATGCGTGGAGGAAGGCTAAATTTTTATCTTAAATGATGAAAGCTATTATGAACAGGAAAACACTCATTTCTTCTGGTGCTGTCATTTACTAGAATCAACATCATCCTTCCTGTCTTTATTGAGCAGAGAAAACAAAGCTAATCCCAATTTCTAAAGAGCTGGCTAATAAAGGAGTCAAGGGATCATTAGTCTAATTAACTCATTCCTGTTTTCAGTTTACATTTCATTATGCTATTACACTCTTTGAAATGTCAATTTTTAAATACAATAGAAAACTGTTTAACATATAGACATTATGTTCAACAAATCTAGGCACATACAGAACAGTTACTCAATATTAGTAAATTAATAGTATCCAGGTATGCAACTAAACATATCCCAGCTAAAACACTGTTGTAAACTTCATTTACTGACACAAAAATCAACAAAACATTCCAGTGACACTTGGCCTCTTGCTTTACAGTGATGCTTTTGCTACCTGAGTATTCCATAATACTCACATAGATGTCCTTGCAGCCAGTTTCGGTAATCAGGCCATCTTATTTTGGACAAAAAAAAATTAGATAACTAAGCTACAACTTCCTGTAATTTCTTTTTTTTCTTCTTTTTACTGGGTATCTTTCTGTAGCTTAATATAATGAGTCACTTACTGTACTTTAAGTCAATTTCATAATTGATTTAATGAGTCATTGAGTAACTTACTGTCTTGCAAGTCAATTTTTAAATAAATGCAAGTTCTGTTAAATCGAGGTAACTTCTGTAACCAGCACTTTGGAAACAACCTGAGTTAACAGTGACGGCTTGCACAAAACAAATCCTCTCTATATATGAAAAATTATATAATACTACATGTGCATACAAAAGCAGATAGGAAGAGAGAAAGCCTGTAGGCACGGACACAAATACACATTTGCCTGTGTGCACCTCTGAACGTCTCAGGTGCACTAGTTACCTGCTTGCTGGGGAGCAAACAGCTTTTGCTTGGCAGTTAATTCAGTAAATCGCTAAACATGCATAATCCTACACATGACTTGTCTCAGAGCATCCCTTGGACTATTCACAGGTTTAAACTAGACATATATCACAAAGCGCTGGACCACAGCCTGAAGTATGGAGACCTTTTACTAGTGTGCTTCTTTGTAGTAAAATGACTACAAGAGTTTGGGATATCCAAGTAATTAAGATGGGTACAACTCACGCTGTTGCCTTGTTATCCTCCTTTCCAAATGCTTCATGATGAGATGCAACCTCCACCTGCCTGGGTCTCCTCTGAATAAGTCTTTTTTCCTATGAATTTGCACAGTACACACACCGACTATCACCCTGGTACTTGACAGAACCAGGCTATGTGTGCCAGAGCACACCCATAATGTTCTCCCAATGAAAATGTCAGACATCGTGATTCCTTTGTATGTATTTTAAGGGATGCTAATGATTGCTTGCGCTGACTCCAACTCATAGGCAAAATGAAGACAGACACATTGAAATGGGAATGAAGCATGACAGCAGCTCTTACATAAATATGATTCAGGCATCAATTATATCTGCTACAGCATGGGCCCAGTTATTAGTCATGCTGGATGATAAGTAAAGATATTGGATGCTTACGTACGTGTGAGTCTTTTCTTGAGTGTTTGATATTCACTGAAACACTTTTTTAAACTTTCTGGTGGCATCCAGCCCTTACCTACAGTTATTTCCCTGGTTATTTTAATCTCTGAGAACTGGAGTTTGGTCTTCTGAATAGCCTGGACCCTGTCGAGACCTCTATGGCGTCTCTACAACATCCTCTAATCATGACAGAGCACTAACGTAAGTTTAGCTCTTCTGTGCTATAGACGATACAGAAATGAAAAGTTTGTTTTAATGTCCACCTGTTCATCTATCACAGGAAAAGAAGTCCTTGCGGATCCCTAGCAAATGGAACGTGTGATTAGATAACCCACTGGTGAAGGAAACCACATAGCTATTCGCAATCAGTGTTTCGCGTAGCTGTCCTTGAATTTTGTGGGGGAGGATGGTTCAGCTTCAGGCAGCCAACTTTGTAAAGTTTGTCTGAGAATACAAGCTTACACTAGAAATATCTACCCTGGTGAGATGCACAACTCCACCTCAGGATGAGACGTATATTAAGAGCTATTTATTCAAAATTTGAAACTGAGAGGAAATTTAACACTGACAACCATTCACAAGCAAACATGTGTTAGAGAATCCGTGCAATGTATTTCTAGGATAGCAGGACAAGGACCTCGGATCTGCAGGAAGCGGAGAGGATGATACCATTCTGCTTTTTTCACCAGCAACAATACACTTGAGGAAAAGAGGCACCTTTCAGAAGATGTAAAGGAGGACCATGAGTGCAGTACATGCATTATTTTTAATGGTTTGACAAGGACTAAACCATATCCATTAATTAATGAAATTTGAGAAGGCTAATGAAAACCAACATATCTATCTGTTTGAAACATAATATGTATATCTTTACTATCAGTTCTGCTTTAGGGGGACTGCATCCAGATAGGAACTGTGGCTGACAAGGTACCTGATAATGCTCCCACAATAAGAGGTGAGCATTAGTTTTCATTAATTCATGTTCTTAGTGTTATTCGGTATCACAGGCTGACACGATGTGATGTAACAGGATGTGGCATGCCAGAACACATCACAACGTGTTTGGAATTGTAAAAGCAAACAAACCCTCAACGACTAAACTTCCCG
>NW_009726372.1:0-290 GCF_000703405.1 Apaloderma vittatum | reverse complement strand
TTCCTGATCAAACACTGTCTTCATTTTATTATCAATGTGTTATACCTCCCACTGGTTGTTCACTATATCCTTTCATCTGTTTTCTATATCAGCCAAAGCAGGTCAATGCATCTTCATTTAAAAACAAAACCACAGAACGCTGCTTAAAGCTTTGACTTACTTGGGTCTTTTATTTTCTTTCCCTTTGTGTGTTTCTACCCGGAATCACACAAACCTAGCATTGCTAAGAGAAGACTAAGGCAATCAGGAGATACACTCTGTTATTTTAGCAAATCCCTTAATATATATAT